>NW_015160874.1:301417-306795 GCF_001447785.1 Gekko japonicus
ACTCCTTCTCCAACGTACTTCCTGTTTAACTTCTAATGCTGGTCTGCAACCACATGAGAATTTGCCATCTACAAGGATCTTCCAGCTGTTCTTTAGATGTAAAATTCGAGAAATTCTGAAGCCATGGGCACAGGTTAATTCCCCCCCAAGCACTGGTTTCAGAACTGGTTTCAGAGGAATTATTCAGAATGTACCCAATCATGAGAGATGGAGCATTAGAGTGCACCCAAAGGTAACTAAGCACATCTGAGAGATGGTTCCAGTTAGAACATAAAGATAGAGAGTATAGTTGAAAACAAAAACAACCAACAGTACAATAAAAACAGGAAGTGTTCAATAATATTCTAATGCAAAATTGATACGAGTAATTACTTCTTCCCCAATAACTGGACAGGACCGAAGCATATGTTTAAGAGATGAGTCTTGCAAGTTACAGTGCCAGTAATTAGACACTTCTTAGTCCTTTACTGAAAAGGCTCTGTGATGTCCAGTATGTCCTAAACATAATTTTTTCTGAATAAACTGCAACTTAAGATCCGTAGAAACAACAGGTATACAATTTAGGTCCCTATCTTGTCACTTTGGCAAGAAAGGATCATCTAGCTCTTCATTCCTTTCATTCCTGAGACTTCGCATTTCATATTAATCAACATTAATATTTACAAAAATACAGGTTTTGTTTTCTGCAGGGATTCAGTGAGAGTTTCTAAGAGTAAGGGATATTCTGAAACAGTTTGCAGGGCCATCTACTTTGAACCTGAATTTCCCAGTCAAATCTAACACCATGGGCTCAACTAGATGATACATGTGACATAAGTCAGTTCGGAGTAACCCTGACCCAATTCCTGTCTCATTTAACACCACGAAACTAATGTTCCCGAGAGCTGGATTTGGCTCATGAGTGCAGCACAGTGAGATGAGGGGTTCCAGCTTTCCCTCCCACACTGTTTTCTGGAGCTGAAATGGCTGCTTGGGTGCCTGTTTGCCCTTCTGTGGGTTGCCATGGGCTCCCCCACAGCCATTTCACCTCAGGGAAATAATGTGGGAGAGGAGACTGAAGTTCCCCCTTCCTGTCATATTCATGAGCCAAATCTAGTCTTTCAGTGCTTGGGAAACATAGTTCCCTGATGTTACATTGGACAGGAATCCAGGTGGGGGATCCCCTGACCTGATTCAAATCATATGTCTTGTCTAGTTGAGCCCTTAGTCCAGTACACCAAAATCTCACAATGAAGATGCTGATGTGCTGGCCAGCAAAAAAAAAGGGGGGGGGGCGCAGACAGGCACTGCTGTATTTGGCCAGATACAAGCTAAGCTCCCGAGAGGCACCTCCAGTGCATCAGGTTCTCATCTTGGATCCACTGTGCAGATGTGGGAGGCAGTGATGGGCATAATCTATGCCTGTCACTTTCTTCCACACTGCGGGCCCCAGCAGTGGAACCAGTGTCTCAAAGGTTACCTTGGGTGGAAAATCAGCCCTCCACACTCATCAGTATGGCCTGGTGTTCCACACACGTGAGGGGCTGGGTTGCCCACCTCCCACGATATAGCATGCCTTTCTCATCTCTTTGGGCAAATCAGAAGTGATAGTGCTACAATTCTTCTCTCTCTCTCTCTCTCTCTCTCTCTCTCTCTCTCTCTCTCTTTCTCTCCCCCTCTTCTCTTTCTCTCTCTCTCTCTCTCTCTCTCTCTCTCTCTCTCTCTCTCTGCTTGCTGTTGCTTTTATACCCAGGCTCCTGGCATTTGTTCAACATGCTTCTGCTTGGATATGTTATTCACATTCTTCAAAGCCACACAGAGGAGGAAGGAGATGGGGCCCTCATGAAGATGCAGCAGGATAACACAATTTCTCCACCAGCCTCTCCTCTGGATGATTTAGCTCCTAGACAGCCTGAGGCTGAAGAAGCTACACCAGCTCACACCCTGCTGAGCCAGAGCCAAAGTGATGTCACCTTAAGCACCATTATTCTGAAAGTCCTGAGCTGCCTGATAGATGCTGACACAGGCAATAAGGTGAAACTGCACCTTCACCCTTGGTTCTTCTCAGTGAGGATTTTACTTTGGAAATCTGACTCCAGGGAACAGGTGCATGCAGCAGGCAGGGGATGGATGTAAGATTACATCCTTTTGCACCTGTGGCAGGCTGTGACCTGTGTAACTTACACCAAAATATAACTGTCAGCTAGATAAGTTTCAGCGATCATTTGACATCTACCCTATTATGCCTAATACATGTGACTACAGTTTATTTCTCTCCTCTCTTATTTACAGACAGGAGGGCCTGGCGTGATCTGGTCCATGGGGTCGTGAAGAGTCGGACTCGACTGTGCGACTGAACAACAAAATCAGTTTATTCATTTAAGTCAGTTTATACCCCGCCCTCCCCACCGAGGCGGGCTCAGGGCAGCTTACATAAAATTTCATATAAACACAATTAAAACCCATCACAGATAAACATAACATGTGCATCAAACCCTCCTGGTGTCTTATCTTTGGGGCTAAACTCCATTAAAAGGTAATAGGCAGAGGGCCTCCCCACCCACTTCCACCTCTGCTGTGGTCTGAAGCCTCCAGGTGACTGTGCTAGTAGTGACTGTGCTGCAGGTGACAGGAGCTATTGGTTCTGATATCTGCTGCTGCTACCAGCAGAGGGACCCTTTCCATTCCTTTTTTATTGTTGCTCATGTCTTAATGCTGTCGTTCTCTAGCAGCAGCAGCAGCAGCAGCAGCAGCAAAGAAGAGTGAGGAAGCTCTTCCTGGCCCCACTGCTGGACCTCCTGATGGCACCTGGTATTTTTAGCCACTGTGTGACAGAGTGTTGGACTGGATGGGCCATTGGCCTGATCCAACATTGGCGTCTCTTATGCTCTTAGCTGCAGCATTTTTCTTGTTCCCCTCTGCTACAAAAACAAAACCCTGGGAGCAGAACAGTGGCACGGAGAGAGGGCTGGAAAAAGGCTCTCTAGTGGCTGCATTGGAGCCACGAGAGCCAACAAGTTCCACAGTCACTCAGAGGCTTCTGATCACAGGGACGTTTAGTTTAGCATTCTTGTGGACTTAGTAATGGTTTATGAAGCTGTGTACAACTTTCCTCTCTTACCAACAATAAATTGCTGATGTGAGGAGGATTCATATGAGGGCGGGTTCACTACCTAAGTAACCCAAAAGGCTGCTTTGGGATACCCAGATCAGCAGAGGATTGACAGCTGGAAGCTACAGGCCTGGCTTGCACCTGTCTCCCCCTCCCAGGCCCTTCCCGCTGCTGCCAGACCAAAGATGGGCTGCAGAGCATCTCTGCAATTTCCTTGGGAGCTGATGCGGGTGCTATGGCACCACTTGCCCCTTGAGTTTAGGATTTTCAAGAGACCAGATTGCCTAGGAGTCTGCATTGATCGACAGTAACCTGGGAGCAGTGTTCCCTCTAAGCTGTGCATGTGAGCAGCCGCTCATTAACTCGGGAAGCCCAGCTCAGCAACAATCTGCACTCTCACTGCCCATTCCAAGATTACAGCAGTTACATTCTGCTCAGGATGGGAACTGCTCTGCTCAGTGTGTGTGTGTGTGGGGGGGGATTAGTGGGAACATTGCCTGGGAGGCTTTTTTTTTTTTTAAACAATCTGTGAGGAGCCATGACACCTTAGAGATTAACCTTAGAGGGTAGAAACACAGGTGTGCTTCTTTAAGTCATCTAAGCAGGCCTGCAGGTATCCTGTGCCATTTGTGTGCACAAGAAACATTGCTGTAGGCCTGGAAACAAGCAAGGTTAGGTTGTAGCTGCAGCCACACAACAGAGACCAGAGTGGAGAATTCAAGTCATGACCTCCAGTCTTGGCCCACCAGCCTCTCTGCCCGTCTCTGTCCAGGGTCAGTTCTGTTGTCTAACAGCAGCACACCTGGCAGCCTCCTTCCCCACCACCCTAAGAGGGGGAGCAAAATCATTTATTTGTAGGTGACAACAACAATGGTAGCTTCAGCAAGCAACAGCAGCTTATGAAGGCAGGAAGGCAGCTTTGGAGTCATATTTATTTAGGCAATTATATGCCACTTTTCTCCCCAGTTGGGACCTAAAGTAGCTTACAAAAAAAGAAGGAGGAGGAGGAGCCTGGATTTATACCTCGCCCTTCACTACCCAAGGGAGTCTCAGAGCGGCTTACAGGCTCCTTTCCCTTCCCCTCCCCACAACAGACACCCTGTGAGGTGGGTGAGGCTGAGAGAGCTCTGACAGAAACTGCTCTTTTTCAAGAACAGCTCTGACAGAACTATGGCATGCCCAAGGTCATCCAGCAGGTGCAAGTAGAAGACTGGGGAATCAAACCCGGTTCTCCCAGATTAGAGTCTGCGCACTTGACCACTATACCAAACTGGCTCTCTCCACAATACAGAACTGAAACAAACAAAACTATAGACTTCTGAGTTGGCCCTACATCCATGGGAAGCTGAGTCAAGCTCACTAGCTGCCAGAGGCCCATTTCTTCTTGCCATGTAGGCTCATGCCTCTGGCCAAACCAAGGTTTTAAGCAGCTGCAAACAGGAAGGGAAACAGGTGGTCAGCTTGGATTGTATGCAGCTGGCGGAGATGTTCCGAGACTTCCCCTTCCTGTGCATTATTCCTGTCTCCCTCACTGCCCTGTCCAACTTCACTCCACAGGTTATTCTTGCAGTGCAATCTTAATTGCTCAGAGAGAGGTAAGCCCCATTGTGTTCAAATAGGCTCACCCTCAGGAAGCTGTATGTAGGACTGCATGCAGCTGTGGTGTCTGAGCCCCCCCCCCCCCCCCATCTAGCAATGTATTGGGTTCTCAGATCTGCTAAACCTGACAAGTGGTTTTAAGTGGTTTATTCTCCAAATTCCTTCCTCTCCCCCCAATCACAAAAGTCTGTGAGCTGTCGCTGTTTACAAAATAGTAATAATTGACATCGATCAGTGCATATGAATAAATGTTGTACTTAGATACAGTGTGGTTTTTCTCTCCAGAGCTGTGTGTTGACTTGCTCATGACTAGACATTTGTGTTTGTTTGTTGTATTAGCTGCTATATTAGCTTTTGAGATGGTACTGTACAGAGCTACAAGGCCTCTCTGGGTCTAAAGTCAGCCTCACAGCTCCTCTGCAACCCACCTGTGAGCTGGTGTGACAAAGTTAGCATGCTCAGTTGCATTTAAAGACAGCATCACTACGCTGGTGAAGTGGCACAAGAGCAGGGCAGCTGTTGAGCCACGCCTGGCTAATATGATGTCCTGCTGCTTTTATGCATGGGGTCTTTTCTGTTGGTTCTGGCCCCATACAGCTTTGGTTTATTCCCCGATTTCTGCATGCATTTTTGTGCCTTTAATTTTCACTTCAGTTAAAAAAAAAAAAAATCACTTCATTCCCCCCCC
>NW_015160874.1:306990-308231 GCF_001447785.1 Gekko japonicus
GGACCGCCGCTCCCATCACCACCAACGATGGAAAGATCATCAAGTTGGAGCGCCCTTGATAGCCTGGAGACGAGGTGAACTATATGACAGCAAGACCAGCCGTTTAGCTTGGACTAATATTGCTAGGATGATATCACTACGACTAAAGTCGGCAGGGGTATCCCCTGCAGGTGTTAACTGCAGACCATCTTGGAATCTAAAGCACTTATTATTATTAATAGTATGTTGGTTGTGATTTTATGATTTTACTGGATTTTATAAATTTTATGTACAGGCTTATGCCTCTGTAAGCCGCCCTGAGCCCGCTTGCGGGGTAGGGCGGGGTAGAAATTCCTGAATAAATAAATAATTAAATAATATTTTTTTTAAGTCTCTATCACTTTCTTTCAGAGATATAAGGAAAAAGACATATTGCTCCGAACAAAAGAGCTTGAGACTTACTTTCATTTTAAAAGTGGGAATGTAGATAACCTGCGTAAATTGTCATCACAACACTATATTGATATATGGATATTTTAGTGTTTTTTTTAAAAACGCAGCCACAATATCGATATATCAAAATAAGCATGCACAAAAAAATTAAAAAGGGGGTTGCTGTGATGCCAGTGATGATGACAGCCGCCTCCCTTGAAAATCCTCAGGGCTCGGTTCCTGCCAGAGCGCACCGGAGCACCGCTCCGCCAGTCAGGAGCCCAGGGGGCGGGCACATAAGCCCCGCCTCCTGATCCCACCAGCCATCAGTTGGGACACGGTCCCTCAGCGCCGGGTTGGTGGCCTTGGACTCGTAGGGGCAAATTCCACCTCTCGTGTGAAAGGTCATTCTGGCTCCCCCAACTCTCCTTCAGGGCTCCTTAAAAAGTTATGGCCGCCACGATGCCCGCACGGGGGCGGGGAGGGCGCCGGGGTGGTGGCCTTGGACTCGTAGGGCAAATTCCACCTCTCGCGTGTAGGGTTGCCAAATCCAGAAAGCTTACCGGCGGGGGAGGCTCCGTCCTGTCCGGGAGCCGGCTGTGCGCGCGTGCGCCGCTGCGACGTCACCGGAAGTGACGTCAGACGTTGCTGACGTTGGGGGCGTGGCTGAGCTCGTCGGGGGGGAAACATATCTCGCGTGTGATGCCGCTCGGACATCACACGCGAGAGGTCATTCTGGCTTCCCCAGCTCTTTGGAGGGGCTCTTTAAAAAGTTATGGCCACCACTGCTGTTCTCCACGGCAGCTGCATCGCCCGCGCGGGGGGGAGGG
>NW_015160874.1:312251-380121 GCF_001447785.1 Gekko japonicus
TCTTAATTCCGGCTAGTGATTCATCCAGGCCAGCATTTTGCATGATGTACTCTGCATATAAATTAAATAAGCAGGGTGACAATATACATCCTTGCCGTACTCCTTTTCCTATGCTAAACCAATCTGTTGTTCCATATCCGGTTCTAACTGTCGCTTCTTGACCCTTATACAGGTTTCTCAGGAGACATGTGAGGTGGTTTGGTACTCCCAGGGGTCTTGTTGTAGAAAAAGAGCTGCCGGAGCTCATTAGCATAACTCATTAGCATAACTTATTTGCATATGCCACGCCCCCTGACATCACCGGAAGTGACAGAAGGCCACACCCCCTGACATCACCGGAAGTGTGTCAGAAGGCCCGGCTACTTACCCTCCTGCTTCATCCTCATTCCCAAACGGAATGAGGATCGAAGCAGAGGGCGGGGTAAAGAAGGGGGCGGGGCTTCACCACGTGACCGCCCCGCCCCCTAGAGGTTCTCTTCCGGAGCTCCGTACCTGAGAGCTCCCCCCCGACTAGAGCCCTGGGTACTCCCATCTCTTTAAGGACCTGCCACAGTTTGTTGTTATCCACACAGTCAAAGGCTTTAGCGTAGTCAATGAAGCAGAAGTAGATGTTTTTCTGGTACTCCCTTGCTTTCTCCATAATCCAGCAAATGTTGGCAATTTGATCTCTAGTTCTACCTCTTTGAAACTCAGCTTGTACTTCTAGCAGTTCTCTATCCATGTACTGCAGAAGCCAATGTGTGAAATGAGTGCAATTGCTAGTGTGTGAAATGCTAGCATGTGAAATGAGTGCAATTACACAATAGTTTGAACATTCCTTGGCATTGCCCTTCTTTGGGATTGGAATGTAAACTGACCTTTTCCAATCCTGTGGCCACTGTTGTGTTTTCCAAATTTGCTGGCATATTGAGTGCAGCACTTTAGCAGCAGCATCTTTTAGGACTTTGAATAGCTCAGCTGGGATACCATCACCTCCACTAGCTTTGTTGTTAGTAATGCTTTCTAAGGCCCATTTGACTTTGCACTCCAGGATGTCTGGCTCGAGGTCAGCAATCACACCATCGTGGTTGTCAGGGACACTGAGATCCTTCTTGTATAGTTCTTCTTTGTATTCTTGCCATCTCTTCCTAATCTCTTCTGCATCTGTTAGCTTCCTACTGTTTTTGTCCTTTAGCATGGCCTGCTTTGCACGGAATGTTCATTTCTCCAATTTTCTTGAAGAGATCTTTAGTCCGTCCCATTCTATTGTTTTACTCTATTACTTTGCATTGTTCATTCAGGAAAGCCTCCTTATCTCTCCTTGCTGTTCTCTGGAAATCTTCATTCAGTTGTGTAAATCTTTCCTTGTCACTTTTGCCTTTCGCTTTCCTTCTTTTCTCAGCTATTTGTAAAGCCTCATCAGACAGCCACTTTGCTTTCTTGCATTTCTTTTTCTTTGGGATGGTGCTGATTGCTGCCTCCTGTACAATGTCATGAGCCTCCGCCCATAGTTCTTCAGGCACTCTATCATATCTAGTCCCTTAAACCTATTCTTCACCTCCACTGTACATTCATCAGGGATGTTACCTAGGTCAAACCTGAATGGCCTAGTGGTTTTACCAACTTTCTTCATTTTAAGCCTGAATTTTGCAATGATGCATGATCTGAGCCACAGTCAGCTCCAGGTCTTGTTTTTACTGACTGGATAGAGCTTCTCCATCTTTGACTGCAAATTATATAATCAGTCTCATTTCGATGTTTCACATCTGGTGATGTCCATGTGTAGAGTCACCTCTTAGGTTGTTGGGAGAGGATGTTTGCTATGACCAACTTGTTCTCTTGACAAAACTCTGTTAACCTTTGCCCGGCTTCATTTTGTTCTCCAAGGCCAAACTTGTCAGTTATTCTGTTATTTCTTTAGGCCTCTTTTATCTCATCTGTAGAAGCAGAAACCTGAAACAGAAAGAAGATAAAAATGACTTGTGGGGAGAGGAGGGCCAGGAATGCTTATTCTCCACAGTGATGCTAATGACAATGCAATGTTTGTGTCTCTCTGTGTTTCAATTTGCAGCTCATCCAGGTTGTTTTAGAAGACAAAGCTTCTAAAAGTTCCTTCAAGGTGAATCTTCCCATCAGGCAGGAAGTGCTTGAGACTCTGAACGATGGATCAGTTTATCATCGACACTTCTGATCCTCAGCATAACTGCAGCAGTGTTTAAGGAGACTGGGCACATTTAGAGGACTGCTTGACAAGTATCGGCAGGAAATGTACATAGTTGATGTGAACATTGATTTAGCACTGTGTATATACTTTGGAATTAAGTAGTTTGGGATGCAAATGTTTGAATTCCTTTTCAAAAATTTGATATATTTCAGCTGTCCAGCTTGTATACTTGGTGTTTATTTTTCTCTTAAGCGTTCTTATAGTTTGAAATAAGAAGTGGAGACAAAGCAGTAAAGAATTTTGATTGGAGTTATGGGGATGCTTTGTGGTGTTTCTGTGTGTGAATGGTTTAGAGCTGACATTTCCACTTCATCTTCCTTTATAATGATTAAACAGGTATTAACCCAGAGATCATTTAAACTAGTTGAGTCCCATAACCCAACCATTCTATTTTATTTGCTGAAACAGAGGCCACCTTCTATAAAGTTTAAGCAAAAAGGGACAGTAGCCTACAGTTAGACAGCCAGTGTGGGATAGTAGAGTCCCCACTCTGCCATGGAAGCTAGCAAGGTGACCTTGGGTCAGTCACTCTCTCTCAGCCTAACCTACCTCACAGGGTTGTTGTTGTTGTGAGGTTAATATGGAGGAAAGGAAAAGAATGAGGCCATAAGGTTTTTTTGCCTCACTGGGGCGAACAGCAGGGCAAACATCTAAATATGAATATGTGTGGCTGAGGCCAAACTGCTCTTTCTCTTGCCACGGTGTTTCTCCTGGAAGGGGGAAGATGTGACTTCTCAGTGCCCCTCATTCCTCTGGCTAGTGACAGAAGCCAGGGTGCCCTTTGCTTTCCCCACTCCCTAGGCAAGTGGCATAGGAACTGGTGCCTGCCCAGTCTGTGGAATCCTAAGAACGCTTTCCTGGGAGTAAGGTCTATTCAGAAGACTTCAGTAGGATTTTGAGTAGACCTGCTTAGGTTGATGCTGCATATATGATTGCACATGGTGGTGCCACACCATTTGTGCCCATGCAAGAGTTTCTTTTGAAGAGGACGAAGAAGAACAGATTGGATTTATACCCCACCCTTCACTCGGAGTCTCAGGGCAGCTTACAAACTCCTTTCCCTTCCCCCCTCCCCACAACAGACACCCTGTGAGGTAAGTGGGGCTGAGAGAGCTCTTGACAGAAACTGCTCTTTTAAGAACAGTTCTGACAGAGCTATGGCTTGCCCAAGGCATCCAGCAGCTGCAAGTGGAGGAGTCTAGGTTTGCTATAGCTTCCCTCCCAAGAAACTTGTCATATGCTGTCTAGGTTGGCCATGGCTTTCCTCCCAAGGAGCATGTGTCTTTTAATTTCATGGCTGCAGTCACCATCTGCAGTGATCTTGGATCCCAAGAACGTGAAGTCTGTCACTGCTTCCATGACTTCTCCTTCTATTTGCCAAGGAGTGATGGGGCCGGATGCCATGATCTTAGTTTTTTTGATGTTGAGCTTCAAGCCCACTTTTGCGCTCTCCTCTTTTACCTTGAGCAAGAGGCTCTTGAGGTCCTCTTCACTTTCTGCCATTAGAGTGGTATTGTCTGCATATCTGAGGTTGTTGATGTTTTTCCCAGCAATCTTAATTCTGGCTTGTGATTCATCCAGGCTGGCATTTCGCATGATGTACTCTGCATATAAATTAAATACCTCACATGCATTGTTTCTATAATTGTTCTGTAAGGAAAGGGCAGCATTATCCCCATATCTTACAGAAAACAGACAGATACATAAGGACTGTCCTTTATGCAGTGACGGCCCCAGGTTTTTTCGCCCACTAGGCGAGGATACATTCTGCCCCCCCCCCTATACGGGGCGGGGATCAGAGCTGCAGAAGGTGGGCCGAGGGGGCGAGCTGCAAATGCATGTGGGGGGATCGCTCAAGGGGAGGGGGGGCCTGTGCCAGGCTACAAAAGGAGCTCCAAAGAGACCGCGGGGGCGGCAGAGGGAAAGCGGCACTTTCCTGTTGTCCCGGGCTGTTCCCAGCGCCTGTCCCACCCACCCCCGCCGCCTCTTTCTGTCTGGGGGGCTACAAAGAGGGAAGTCTCTTGCCAGGGACGGAGCAAGAAGCCGGCAAGGGAGGCTTCCTGTGTGGGGCAAGGAGGGGACAAGGCCGGCCAGAATGGCACCCTCCTCAAGCCGTCGCCCAAGGCGACAGTCTAAAATTTAACAATAACGGGTCGGCCCTGCCTTTATGTATAATTCCATATGGGTAGTTGTGTGGGTTTGCCAGCCTCCAGGTGGTGGATGGTGTTCTCCTGGGATTACAACTGATCTCCAGGTGACAGATCAGTCTACCTGGAGAAAAGGGCTGCTTTGGAAGGTGGACTGTATGACATGATACCCCACTGAAGTCCCTCCGCCTCCCCAAACCCTGCTGTCTTCAGGCTCCACCCCCCCAAACCTCCAGGTATGTCCCAACTCAGAGCTAGCAACCCCTAGTAGTTGTGTGAGTCTTTGAATCCGTTCTGCCCTAACAAAGTTTATTCCAGCACGATCTCTTGTAAATCAGAGCTCACTTCCATCAGGTCTACACGCCAATGCATTTGACCAAGTGAGCTCTGAGCCACAAGAGCTTGTGCTGGGATAGAGTTTGTTAACCTTTAAGGTGCCGCGGGACTCCTCTCCGTCCCCTTCCCCTATATTGTTCGTTGGGCGTGTGGATCTCAGCGGTGTGCAGGCGTGTGCCACTTGTCGCCACAGGAGGGCGCCGCTCTCTCAGCAAACCTTCAGGATTGTTTGCGTTCGGTCGCCCGACTCAGTGTGGACCGTCGCATCGGAGGCTTCGCTCCAAAATGCCCGGGCTCGGCTGTCAAGCGCAGATGGTGAGGAGAACGGCGGGCTGCGTCGCCTGGCTTCCCGGGGCCCTTTGGTGCAGTTTGCTCCTGGCCCCGGCGTGGGGCTACGTGATCGTGAATTCGGTGTCCTGGTCGGTCACCAATGAGGTGGAAGAAGAGATGGACAGTTCCTCCAACGAGGAGGTCCTCCCGGCGCTTCTGGAAGACACCACGAACATCTGGAAGCAAAGCTACCCGGCCTCGGTTTACAAAGAAGAGGAGGAACTGAGGTCCAGGCCGGGCCCGGGGAAGTCGAAGCAGCTCTCTTCCCCTTCCCGGATGTTTTCCTACCGGAGAGAGAGCGCCAAGGAAGCGGACAGCCTAGCGCCTCAAGAGCAAGCGGCCAGGACTGCCCGCTTCCTCGTCCATTACAACAACTGGGGCTTCTTGGCGACCAGATCTACCCAAGAAAAGGTAGCGTGAGCAGCAGCAGCAGCAGCAGCATCTCTGCCAGAAACATGCTGGTCGCGTTTCCCCCCTTCTTTTAAATGTATATGGCCTTGCTTTGTCCAAAAACGTATAGCATTTACAGATTTATTTCCTCTGCAGGCTACAGCTTTGCTCTTCGTAAAAGCCAAAGGTGTGGGAAATAATATAGTAGTGAATTATTCATCCTGTTTGGGCAAGCTGTTATCTTTCTCCAAAGCAGCGTTTGGCCATGGCTGTAGAAGGTTATTCTAGATAAATCAACCAATTACTGAGCCTCTGTTATCAAAGTGTGTAAATGATGCAGCTGAATTAATATTATTCTCTGGAGAAACAGGATGACGGTTGTATCCCTCCGATAGCTTTTATAGTTTGGCTCCCTTGCCAAGTGGTTTTAAAGAACAGTTTACATGTTACAGATTTGCCTAAGGAAGTTTGGTTTCATGTCTCTAAAGCCACTACAGTTGTTAGGGATCTATCTCTTTGTAGTGCTCAAGGTACTGTATGCTTCTTCTTTTTTTAATGAAAGGCAGGGGGAGTCAGAAATTGAAATCAAATCACTGAAAGATGTAGGAGTAGCCTGCTGTTAACACTGACACCCACCTGATTTGATTGAGTTGGTATTTTAGTTTGTTTCATCACCAGAATGTCACAGATTTTTCCAGCCACTGAAAATAGAAGTGACATTTCCTGTAATATGGCAAATTTCATTTTGGTTGCTGTAAATAAGAAACAAGTTTTTTATGAAACACGTCAGACTGATGCTTATTTATCAAATTCGGCAGTAAAAGAGGTGAAACTTTGGGAATGTTTGCCCCATAGTACTGTAATCTGTGACTTCCAGTGCCCCAGTCAAACATTCCTGTACTAGAGAGGCATTCTCAAGACATGAGGAAGAGCATTCCAGGTAGGTAGCAAACAACTACTGACAGCCAAATATGATTGGAGACAAAAGCAGTTCTAAAAGACAAATTCTCTAGTGTTGATGACATGGTACTCTAGTTTCTCATATCCAAGTTCTTCTATAAATCCTCACTCCAATTTTTGACATGGAGGAGTAAACGTAAGCCAGTACAGGCCAGTTCAGAGTACTGATGAAAAACCAGCCAAACTGGTACCATCTTCTCCTTTGAGGCCATGGAGAGAGAAGTACTGGTAAGAAATATAAATTACTTTCATCCCTGGTTAGAGGCATGATACATGTGAATTTCATAAGGTTCTTAACTATCCTTCTGAATAGGGTAGGCTTTAAGATAGCCAAATCCAATCAGAGAGTTTCTTGAGTGACTAAGAAATATATATAAAAACTCTTCATGAGTTTAAATGTGATGACTATCCCAGAGGCAAGTAACGTCAATGTAAGGGTTCCATATTGAGTACTGATAACTTGGAATGTCTGCATATCTTAGCCCCCTACATTTATTTCAACAGCCTTGGCACAGTAGCGTGGTAGATATCGTCATCAATATGGTGTTTAGTATTTGTGAGTTCCATTGATTACAGTGGCAATTCCTACAGAGTGCAGGAGTTAAATGCTGCAGTTCTGTGAACCAGCTAAACTAAGGGGGGAAAGCGAGGAGTGGACCTCAAACAGGTAACAGAAAAGTATTAGTTGAATTGAGCTTAGCATTTTCCAGGGCAATATACATATAAATGTACTGCCAATAATAACTGCTCCTAGCTAAGCTTCAACAGTGCCGTCCGAAAAGGAGTGACACCCTTTTAAGGCCATTGATATTAATGAGCCTAGAAGGGTATAGCACTGTTTTGGACGGTACTGTTAACCCTTAACTGGGGACTGTACATTGATGCTTTAATTGGTAACAATATTTGAATATGTACAAATATTACAACGAACTATAATATATGATTATGTCATTTCCAGTGCACACCAGAAGTGACATTGCTGCATGGCCAGCAACACAGGCCTAGGCCTAGTTTTCCTGCTGGTAGGTCCCCCCCACCTCTCACCAGTTGCTGGGGGTCTCTGGCAACCCTGGTCAAAGCTCCCTTTGTGGAATGTATGAGTAGTTCATGTTTTGAAAAGGTTTAAAGAGCTCTAGCAAAACACTGCAAAAAGCAACCACTCTTTTGCACCTGTCAGATCCAAAGAGTTACTAGTTGATAACAGAAGTCATTAATAAAATATCCCCTGCTGTACAGTAGAAGTCTGTAATTCCACCTCAGGTTTCTAATAACACAACTGAACCAGGAAAACTCATTGTCTGTGTTTTTGCAAGATCCTTTGATAAAAATGCTACCTGATGGATTATCAGCAGTTCGCTGTCTGTAATTACAATATGTAGGCCAAGTTCTAAAGAATTGCACAAGTTCCTAACACCCACTGGAGCTTTGTTTTTTTCAGAACAGTAGCTCCCCTAACTAACTATCATGGGGTTGGGCCATAGCCCAGTGGTAGAGCATTTGCTTTGCATACAATATCTAATATCTCCAATGGAAAGGATCAGGTAGTAGGTTACGTGTTAGTAGTTCATTGTAAATAGCCAGAGGCTGTTACAGTTAGTAGCTGATATGATAGTTCCCTATCTCACACCCTGAGGTTGGATCCAGACGAAGGATTTCTGCCCATGGAGAGTGGTTCCCCACCTCTCATAGCAGCCCAAATGTCCACTAAAATTCTGTTCCTGGGGTTCCCCTCACGGCCAAGGAAAGAATTTCAGGGGGCATTTTGTGATGCTGTGGGAAGGGGAGTAGGAAAATGGTGCTTTGTAGGCAGAAATCCTTCCATCCGTGGGAGAAGTCTGGTCTGGATCCAAGCCTGCTGCTAGTCAGAGCAGAGAAACTGACCTTGACAGTCCAGCGGGCTGCTTCACGTGTTCCGTTTTTGAAACTGAGGAAAGTTTCCAAACAATTTGATTTGTTCCAATGGGATTCTGTTGATCAAAGAATAATGTTATATTTTCCTCTGGGCATGCTGAAGTAGCTTTTTGGATCATAATACAAAAATATGATTTGTCATCACATTATCAAGTTGTTGATTAATGTATTCACTGTGAATTGCAGAGTTATTGTTTTAATGGACAATTTAAGAGTGTTTTTTTTTTAATCAAAGGTATGCTGTTCATAGGATCATAGAGTTGGAAGGGACCTCTAAGGTCGTCTAGTCCAACAACCTACACAATGCAGGAAATTCACATATACCTCCCCACCCCACTCCAGCTATTAAATCTGCAGCTGATTTTTACTGCTTTTTACTGCTTTTACGGCTTTGCAAATTTCCCAGTTTGTTTGAGTTCAGTTTGTGGTTTTTACTGCTTGTGTAGCACTTGCTGTAAATGGACAACATTTCATCTTCTTAGCTTACATAGAAGACAATCACAATATGTAAGAAAAGGCTACTGATTTTTTTTCTTAAATATACTTTGTTACAGCCTGAAAAAAAAAAGAAAATGGATTTTTGTTTACACTTATGCTGTAAATTGCTGCCATGCATCTATTTAGGAAACCGTGTATTTTTTTGTCAAAGTTCTGATGGTTTGCGTGGTTTTTTTTTCAGATGCAAGGAGCCCCATTTGGGAATTGTTTATCTGTCAGTGACGGCCCTACTGACAATAGCACTGGAATCCCTTTCTTTTATGTGACCCCAAAGGACAGCACTGTAGCAGATCTGATGAGAAACTCCGTTGCTTCACTGACACTGCTAGAGGCAGAAGGGGATTTCTGCAGGTACCATCAATACAACAACATTCATTTTGGGTTACATATGCAAGGGTTCCCCCCCCCCAAGTCCATTTCCTTTCCACATGCTGCTGTTCCTGTTTTGCTGTAGGACCATAGCTTGGATCCTAAGCCTTGTTTCCCCTTGCACTGGAGCCTTTTCCATGGCAAAGTGGCCTCCACTATGGAGCACATTCCTCCAGCACTAGCGTTCCATTCATGCACGACCAGCACCTTCCAGTGCCTATGGTGGCTTTACATGTAACATGTTATGTTTGCATGCCATAGTTCTAAACTCACACGGTCGGTCACTGTGGATGACTTTTGACACAGCATTGCACAGAACAGAATCCAGATTCCATTCCCACGCCCATGGGCAATGGGCGATTAATGTTTTTAAACATGACTACCGGTTTGGAGGGTCTGCAGTTTGGTGTAGTGGAGCCAGTTTGGTGTAGTGGTTAAGTGCGCGGACTTTAATCTGGGAGAACCGGGTTTGATTCCCCACTCCTCCATTTGCACCTGGCTGGATGACCTTGGCCAAGCCGTAGTTCTGATAAGAGCTGTTCTTGAAAAAGAGCAGTTTCTGTCGAGAGCTCTCTCAGCCCCACCTACCTCCCAGGGTGTCTGTTGTGGGGAGGGGGAGGGAAAGGAGTTTGTAAGCCACTCTGAGACTCCTGTGGGTAGTGAAGGGCATGGTATAAATCCAATCTCTTCATCTTCTTCATATCCTGGCATGTAACAATCAACGATCTGCCCTCTAGGGCCGTGATATAAAATGCTTCAGATGAGGAAAGTAACTTTTGAATATGAGCAAAAATATCAAGGCCATTGTCACCCAAACAGGCTACGGTACAGTGCACTACACTATACTGCATTGTTAGTATCGTATGGCATTGTATGTAATATAGCCAGGAGATCCTAAGATTGTCTGGCAGCCAGACGTTCCAGCTCTTTAGCTTTATGCACCACTAGGTGGCGAGCTAGACTTGTTTTACTAAGGCAAGAGACGTTTCAGAGGTGGTTTGCCATTGCCTGCCTCTGTGTCACGCCCCTGGTATTCCTTGGAGGTCGCCCCTCCAACAACCTGCCAAGGACGACCCTTCTTAGCTTCTGCGATCTGATGAGGTCAGGCTAGCCTGAGCTATCCAGGTCAGGGTATGGGTGGAGGGAGCGGTGGCGCAGGTGGTTAAACGCCTGCTAGTAACATCTACGGACAGCTGTTACAGCTGTTCGAAACCCGCCACAGCCAGAGTGAGCACCTGGCCCTAGTCCCAGCTCCTGCTAACCCAGCGGTTCGAAAGCGACAATTAACATCAATGCGCGAGTAGATAAATGGGTACCTACCTTAGATGGTAGGGGGCACCCTCCCCCATTGAGGGGGTTGTTGGAGCATCGGAGAGCAGTGAACGGTGAACGGCAAGCGGCAAAAGATGGCAACCAGGCACAACATCTACGGTGGAACAGACATTGCCAGAAGGCGGAGCCAGGAAGACGTGGGGAGCGTGGAAGGCGCAGGCGCGGCGGAGCCTGGAGGACTGAGCCGAAGCCGCGCTGGAGCGTGCTGTGCAACGGAAGGGCCCTGCTGATCCGCCACCGAAAGTCCACTGGAAGGGGAGGAACCGGAAGCCAAGACGCCGAACCGACAAGCCGACCCGGGAAGAAAAGATCTACCAGTCCCTCCACTGGGTGCCAGTAGGGTTGTCCCCACCCCCAGTATCTGTGTGGCCATAGGTAGGGATAACTGATTAACTGTAAGCCACTCAGAGACCCCTTGGGGGGTTCGAGCGGGGTAGTAAGTTGAAAGATAAAATAAATAAATAAATAAACTAGACAAGGGCGTTCAGCTAGATGCAGGGATCACATTGTTTTGGGGGGGGAGCTATTGATATTTTAACTCAAAGCTTTGACATAGGAAAGTGAGAGAGAGCTTCTTTATGTCAGAAGCAGCAGCAAGGAGGTCAGCAGCACCCTGCAGCATAAAGCCAAAGAGTAAGAGGAGCTTTTCAGATTACGAATTCTCCTTTCCACTGAGATTTCCTTTGACGTACCACGCAGATTAGTAATGCTAATACAAGCTTACTAGCTCATTCCTCGAGGGGGTGGGATTAGAAGCCAGAGACGGTACACAAGAGATATATAACTTGTTCTTTTCGAAACGTAAAAGGAAAGTGATGTGACTTCCGAATCATGATCTTGATGACAAGCATCGGCCTTCTGTACTATTTTGGAGGGGGATAGAAAATCTAGTGAATGGTGAACATAATCAGTCTGCCACCTTCGAAAACTGTAGGGGAATATTAGGGGTCCAGGGGCCTCTTCCAGGGATCCCCGGCCCCATTAGGGTTCTTTTCTGTGGGTGGGCGGAGTCTGACTAGGGAACTCAGGCCTCCAGAGGGAGAGAGAACACAGAGAGAACAGTTGCCGTAAACTAAAAGAATGTATTAACTCTAAAAGCATATACAAGTAAAACTCGATAGCATATATTCAATATCAATACCCAATAGTATATAGAAAACCCCCCAATACCTGATATAATGTACACTTCAGAGAGAACAAGGAATTCCTGGACTGTGGTCCAAGACCTCACTCAAACCTAGATGGGGTGTTGGCCAAACAGCCCCAAACAAAGCCCAAAGACTCCCTTTTAAACTTCTTTCAGCCAATAGGAATCAAGGGAGGAGTTAATTAAAATGTACCAAACTTGTCAAATACCAGCCCATGCTAAACTGATAAGATTAACTTTTGCTAGTTTGAACTTTCGCTTAGATATATTTTATTAGCTGCAATGTCAAAAAGACCTAGACAGATATGTTAACGTTTTGAAGGCCATGAAATGTGAATTCAGGCAAAGGTACATCTACAGGGCAAGGCTTTAGTTTTTATGTCTAGGCTGCCAGCAAAAGAGCAAAGGCTTATGGGACTTCAGAACCAAGAAACCAAAGTCAGTTATAGCAAAACCTACATAGCATAGAGGAACAGAAAGGCCCAGGTTCATGTTACCCCAAATTCTGCAACAAAAACCCTAGAACAATGCTCGCTATTGGTTGTTTGCACATGTTATCTTATTTGGAGTGGTCACTGCTTTGTAGTGAGGCTGAACCAAGATGGCACTAAACAGGAGCAAAAGGAGTGGTAGAGTGGTTTATCATGAGCCCACAGTCAATTGCTCATTCCACTATCAAATGTTATAGGCCAGAGTATGGACTCTCCTCATCATCAGACAGAGAGAGAGGAGACTCAGACATGGAAGGTGATGAAGCCCTGCTACCACCACAAAAGGAGGCAGTTGAGATACCTCCAGGAAGCCCCTTTGATGTTCAGGAGGAACACAAGGAATCTAACTCAGACTTGGACCCTGACCCCCACCCCACTCCATCCCAAAAGCCCACTGTAGCCTGTGAGGTCTCTCACCAACTAACTCGCCAAGCCTCACAAAGCCGTGAACCATCCCAACTGAACTTAGTGATGAAGTTTCACTTTCATTTTAGTAAGTCTCTAAACCCAGGGGTGTCAAACGTATGGCCCGTGGGCTGGAACTGGCCCACCCAGTTTTTAATCCAGCCTTCAACTTGAGAGAGCCACTGCCATTCTAAGTAGACCTGGGGGGGGGGGGGGGGGAGAAGGGGGGGAAGAAGCTTGCAATGCCCAGCCATTTCATGTTTTCTTCTGGGCTCTAGGCTCAGAGTATTGACCCATGAGAGCATGCCGGGGAAAGGGTTTGCTCCCCACTCCAGGCAGCATGGGGGCATCAGCCCAGTGCTGCACTGCTGGCTCTCCAGTCTGCCTGTGTGGGTTTTCCTGTGCAGCTGGGGCCTTGCGGTGACGGCACACGCAACTTGATGCTTACCCAGAAACTGGTAAGATATCTTTAATTGTGTTGGTCTGTGTCCCTTATAGTTTATATATCACTGCTACCTGGCATTACATTTTAAGACTCACATGGCCTGGCCCGACAATGTCCCACTGATGCCAGTTCCGGCCCTCATAACAAATGAGTTTGACACCCCTGCTCTAACCCATTTCAAAGAAAAATATGCCTTTGCCCTTTTATCTCCACAACAAAAGACTCTAGAGACTTACTTTTTTTAAAAAAAAGAAAGAAAATAAAAATGGCACTTTACAGAGCCTGACAGGCAAATTGTTATAATTTTATAATAACATGTCAATGTTATAATATGCCAATCTTTTTTTAAAAGCCCCTCAGTGCTGCAAGGAGGGAGAGGGATGGCTGCAGGGAAAATACTGGGAGAACTGCCATGTTGAAACCCTGTTGCATCTGTGCTGTATTTATTTATTTGTTTACTGTCTGATTTATACCCCGCCCCTCCCCATAGCGGCAAGAAGGAAACCAAAGAATCCCATCCCTGTGTGGTAAACGCCTACAGTTCCCAGGATTATTTGGAAGAAGCCATGACTGTTAAAAGTTTCAAAGCAGTTTATGTCTCAGCATGCACGCCTGCAAAGAGTGGCAGGAAGCATGGCATTTGTGTGCTCCGTACGGCTGATCCTTCCAAAAGGCAGAAAAACACAGCAGCTCTTTAGGGAGCCCACCTTTCAGGAATGGCCCTGCCACTGTGGGCTGAAGTAAAAGTAACTATAGGAAGTTATTGAACAAAGCTTGAGTCCAGTGGTACCTTTATGACCTGCAAAGTTTTATTCTCGGTATAAGCTTTTGTGTGCACGCCCACTTCTTCAGATAAGTTATTGTTAACTTAAAGTTTTTGTTATAAGTAGGTAAACCACCTGAAGTTAAAAATAACATTTTATCTAATTTACATGTTTCTGAAATTGTATTAAAAGTTCAGAGACTTTAAATGCGCATAGACAGTCAGGCTAAGAGACAGAGTTACAGAAGTGAGTTATGAGGCAAACCTGGTAGCTTCCCTCAACCACAGTTTTCCCAGGTGGGAAGAAAGTAGCAGAGTTTTCTGTCAAGTGATGATACTGGATTGGCCCCACAATGTCACCTGACTCACTGGATTCTGGGAGAATGCGTGAGTGTACCTAGATCAAACTACCTCACAGGCCCTTCTCCCGTGGCATCCATAGGGGCAAAGAGAGTAAGTAGGGTTGCCAGCTCTGGGTTGGCAAATACCTGGAGATTTTGTGGGTGGAGGGTAGGTTTGGGAAGGGGAGAGACCTTAACAGGGTATAATGCCATAGACTCTGCCCTCCAAAATGGCCATTTTCTCCAGGGGAACCGATCTCTGTCGCCTCGAGATCACTTGTAATCCCAGGAGATCTTAGGGTTGCCAAGTCCCCCTGGGGGGCAGGGAAACCCCCGCCCGAAAGGCCCCCGCCAGTGTGGATCAGGCCCCCCAGGGGGACCCCACCCCCAAAATGTGCAACGTGCCCGGCGTGAACACATCACCCAGAGGTGAAATAATCACATAATCATGTTGGGCACGTTGCGGGGGACACTCTATCATCTGAGGGAAAACTCCTTTAAGAACTAGCAGCAGTAGAGTCCTTTGTCCCAGCAAAGGCTGAGGGTGAATTGAGGCCTTCAATACGCCTGCAAGGTGGTGAAGAGGCAAGCCCCGCCCCTCCACGTCAGGCTGCTAGTTCTTAAAGGTGCCATGCCTGATTACTGCATTGTAATGTTATAACAGTCCATCCATTAGGTTTTACTTTCCTTTTTTTTAGTAGTTAGTATCTAATCCAACATTATAATGCTATCACAATGTGCCAATTGACGGTTTTTTAAAGTCCTCTGGTGGTAGAGAGGAAATGGCTTCCATGGAGGATCAGGGCAAGGGAAAACTGCACCAATTTTGGGGGGGATGGTGATAGGAAAGATCTGGACTTCTCCTATCCACCTGGGTGCTACCTTGGCTTTGCTTGCTGCAGTCTTGCCCAAAACATCACAACAAAGCAGGCTGCGGAAAGATGGTGGAAAAGATGGGGGAAACTCAGGAGGTTCATGAAAGGAACTCAATGCTGTATTGAAGCAGGGGGGAAAGCCCACTTTCCCAGAAGCGTTCAAGCAGGGTCAAAACCCACGCATAAGTGGCAATAGTTGTAAAAAGTTGCTTGGAATTCTTTTTTGGAAATCCCTAGTCTCTGCATAGAATTACAATTCCCAAAGTTCTCTGGTTGAAAGACATAAAAATTAAATGAATTTATTTATTTATTGTATTTCACTTATACCCTGCCCTCCCCACAAACGGGCTCAGGGCGGCTTACATAGGCACAGCTGTTGAAACGACTTTAAATTTGTCATGAGCACACACAGTCTATGTAGTTCACACATGCAAAAGAACAAGTTGGTAAAATACTGCAGTGGTAGAATGGACTGCACCAGTTTAGACTGCAGGTGGGGGATTCTATCTAGCCACATAGCAAACAACAACAAACAAGTGCAGCAAGAAGGAATGCTCCACCTCTTTGCTTGGGGTGCTGGAGTTCTATTTGCAGTGATTTTTTTAATATAGAGGAGCTTTCTAAAATGGGATCCTCTCCACCTGCAGCCTAATTCACTGGCACATGTGAACCAGGCCTTACTGGAGAAGAAGAGATTCACAGAATACTTAACTGGTGTACTCCCATACTGAAGTAAATTCTTCTACATGATAAGCGATCTTGAATTGCTCACTGGCAGCTATGACTGATCCAATAGACCCCAGATAATACGTTCAATGAAACTCCAATAGGCAACTGTGGATTTGATATTGCGTTATCCTTGTGGAGGTACATGCTTTAATAAGCAGGTTGCCAGTCTCTTGTTCTGAGTCATTCTAGGGAGCTCATGGGAGTGAAAGAGGAAAAGAATGTAGTAGGTGGAAAAGATGAAGGTTTGTCAGCATGAGCTCCTCCTAGAATTGCACCATGGAATATGTGGGTTTGTTTTTTGCAACGTAGTCTGTACATGTTTTAAAGTGTGTGTGTGTTTAACACATATACATAATATTTGTATATTCTAAATCAATGTTTACAGTTGTGGAGAGGTTCTGGTATACACTGCTTTCTGGCCCTGGCCCACACCTGGTGGAATGAGCTCCCGTATGAGATCAGGGCCCTGCGGGATCTAATACAGTTCCGCAGGGCCTGCAAGGCGGAACTCTTCCACCAGGCTTTTGGTTGAAGGGCCAGACGTCCCCCCTCCCCTGGCCAATCTCCCATCAGTGGCCTGGATCCAAATAGACATCTGGGTACCCAATGTTGTATCTTCATTGATCTGACATCGTTAACTGATGTCTGATCTAATTTATTTCACTTGGTATTTTATTATTCTATACTGTTTTAAATTGTTATTTTAAAGTTGTTTTTAATTGAATTCTATTGTATTGAGATTGATGTAACTCGCCCTGAGCCTGCTTGTGGGGAGGGTGGGATATAAATTCAATAAAATAAAACAAAAATAAACAAGAAGGCTCTCTTCTCTAATGCTGGCATCAACTAGGGCCTCCTTGGAGTCTCCCCTTCTGCTATAGTAGGAAGAAGTTTGAGAGCTGGAGTCCTTGTTGCTCTGAATCCAGAGGGAGTGTAGCAAAGGACCACCAACCAGTGCTTATGTTGCTCCCAGTGCTCGTTTCATAGAAAAGGCCCAGCAAGAACTCATTAACATAATAGGCCACACCAAACAGCAGAAACTCATTAGCATATTAGGCCACACCCCAACACCAGTTCATTAGCATATTAGGCCACACCCCATGTCTTCCCTTGACTAGCCCAGGTGCCCCACGGCTGCGGGATGCCTGGCAAGCCGGCCCTTAAATGCCTTCCCGATCCTTCCAGGGGGGCCCTGGCCCGCCCGTTTCAGAGTCGCTGGGGGGGTCGCTCTCCAGGCCTTCCCTCTGTAGCCACACACACAGAGATTTTAGCTGTAGTGGGCATGACCAACACTGAAGCCAGCCGGAACTCCGTTCCTGTGCATGCCTGCCCAAAAATAGCCCTGGTTGCTCCTACGGCCAGCAGATGACGATCATGCCAGCGTGACTGCGCTAAGTGCTGCTCCACGTCAAAGCTGCTGCATGATGGAGAATCTACTTGGGGGTCATTGTTCATGGGAGCATTGCCTATTCCCCATGTCTTTTCCAGGTGTGATCCAAGAACTCACAGGTAGAACTCAGTTCCCAAGCAACACACAGCCCAGTTCAGTTTGGGACTGCGGCATACACAGAGGAAGCGTCTTTCGCCATCCTCTACCGCACCATTTTCCTGACTCGGCACAGCCCTGGGAAGGGGGATCTCTTTGTCCTGTTTTAGAAGCTGTTTTAGGCCAGGAACTGATTTCTTAGTGGGGAACTTGTAACTGATGTCTTACTGAGAGTCCTTGGGGCAGACTCAGGGAAGACATTAATCACTAATAATCATCATGTGGCATTGTGTGTCGTATGGCCAGGAGTTCCTAAGATTGTCTAGCAGCCTGAAGTACTAGCTCTTTTAGCATTATGCACCACTAGGTGGTGAGCTAGACTTATTTTGGGGGCTGAGAGAGCTCTGAGAGAGCTGTGACTGACTCAAGGTCACCCAGCTGGTTTCATGTGGAGGAGTGCGGAATCGAACCCAGTTCTCCAGGTTAGAGTCTGTCTCTCTTAACCACTACACTATGCTGGCTCTCCTGTGGAAAAGGTAAGTGTAGTTCATTTGGCCGCAACCGTCCAGTGTCCATGCCAGATCTACTTGTCAGACACCTAGGGAAAACTTTTGTGACGTTTGATGAATCTTCTTGTTTCTATGCTGCTGTTTTTGCTTGCCCCATTCTGTAGTTATTCAGCAGTTGTCATCCACTTTAGGGGCCACATGATGGAAACAAGAGATCAACATTTAAAAATGCAAAAATAAAAATCAACCAGCTCTCCCTGTATAGTGAAGTAGTCTTTTCTGGCAGGAAACTATAACTGGGTGACGCTTTGTTAAGTTTATCCTAAACATGTTCTTTGGTATGCAAAATGCCCTTATTTCCCTCAGCTTTTGTATAATTGAAGGTATTTGCTCAATGGCCTTTGATTGCTACACCAATTCACTGGAATTTGTGTCACACCCAATTTGCTGGGGGCAGGTCCAGAAAGCAATAGCTTTGCAGGCCAGACCTAGCCAGAGAAAGAAGCTTGAGTTTTACATCTAATTATCATACGAAGAAACAGTATTTGAAGTCGAATGCCATTGCATTTGGGGAACTACTGCTATTTCTTCATACGTTTCCTTCCTCTATCGCCATCTCCTCATCTATACCTACTAGTTAAGTGGTCTTCAGCCAATGGGTCAGGACTAGAGAGGTGGGATCTAGGGTTCCCCCAGAATTACAGCTCATCTCCATACTACAGGGATCAGATGAAGGTGACTCATGAAAACTCATATTCTACCATAAATTTTGTTAGTCTTTAAGTCTCTTGCTCTTTTCTGCTGCTGCAGACAGACTAACATGGCTACCCATCTTGATGCAACTTCAGAGTATGTGTTTTAAAGTGCAGTTCTAAAAGAGCTGCATCTTTCTAAGATTTGCACTGCAAACTGTGAATGGGGGCTCTACATAGGGCTGCCAAATCGGGCCGGGGGGTGGGGAAACCCCCGCTCTGGAGGCCTGATTTCCGCCATGGCGGAATCGGGCCCCGGGGAACCCCCCCCCCGCATGCACGTCACAGGGAAGTGACGTCATGACGCCGGGCATGCTGGGGGTGGGGCCACAGCCATTTAAGGGGGAAACATAGAGTTTCCCCCTCAAATGGCTGTGGCCCCGCCCCAGCGTGCCCGGCGTCATGACGTCACTTCCCTGTGACGTGCATGCAGTGTGCGTGCGCACACACCAGGAGCCAGACTGGAGTCCCCCACCACATCGGTACCATTTTGCAACCCTAGCTCTACAAGCTGAATAAAGTGCTATATTCCCTATGAAACAATCTCCTTCAGCCACAGGGCTTTTTTCCTGGGGGAATGCACCGGAACGGAATTCCAGAACCCCTTTGACAAAATTCCTTTTAAAATGTTTAAGTTCATGAGTTTTCAGTATACAAATTGAAAACTTCATTTCCTTCGAGAGTTCCAGCACCTCTTCTCCCCCCCCCCCAAAGCCCCAATCAGCAAGATCCCTATATATGTCTTTGGAAATAAATTCAGCAAAGGTTCTGGTTTCTCTCTGCACTTTCTCTTTTTTCCTCCATGTTGTTTCCAGGATAACTAATTGCTTCCTGTTTTCTTGGGGCTTGCTGGTTTTCTTATTAATAAGAGTTTGGTTAGCAGCTCTTGGTGGGTGGGTGGGGGCTCAAGTACTTATTTTTATTTTGTAACAAGCAAAGGTCACCACTCATTTTTATTGTGTTGTCATTAGGAACACTATTGCAAAATGACAGTTGTTTAAAATTAGAGGCAAGGGAAAGATTAGGCTTATTGCTAAATAAGAGTTAGACAAGCTCTCACAGAGACCTTTCTATAATTTCAAAACTGCTGCCTGGGGCTGCTAATTAGTTTTTAAAACACCTCAGAAGATCCTAGTTATTGTTCGTTTGTGTCTCGTAGTGACTATCTGTAGTTCTTAAAGGAAATGTTCTGATGCAGAAATCAGCAGTAACATAACATTTGTGTTTGCTTGCAGGAAAACTGTTGTTGATCCTGATGATCCACGGTGTGCCAGGCTCATTTTGACGGGACAGATGGTTACAGTACCTCTGGAAGAAATAGAATTTGCCAAGCAAGCATTGTTTTCCAGGTCTGTATGAATCTGTTCTAAGGGGGTGGGGTGGGGTTAAAAACAAGCTGTTATAATTGAGAATGGAAGGAATACACTTATACCAAATCAGAAAATTAGTTAATTTAGTTCAGCGTTGCCAGCTCTAATAGGAGACAGCTCTTTGGGGACTCAAGCAGGAAAAGGCGGACATAATATCTGAGATCCTTTTGACTCAAGCTGCCAGGGACTAGACCCAGGACTTCTGTACACAAACCTCACTAGATTGCAGTGTTTAGGGCTGTGATCACACACTAAATAATCCACTTTCAAACCACTTTCCAACTGGATTTTGCCAGTTCACACAAAAAAAATCCAGTTGGCAAGTGCACTGAAAGTAGATTGAAAATGGATTGTTTAGCATGCATGACCACAGGCTAAGTGTTGTCATTTGTCCTTGTGTCACCTGTTGGGTAGAGATATGCTTGGAAGAGCAGCATAGGGTTGGGGGTGGTGCCATAATCCATAGGTTGTGAGGTGCTGGGAGATACAGTGGTGGGAGAACAGCATACCAGGTAAGGGGAAGAGACAGCAGGCTTTTTGCAGGCTGTTGCCCTTTCTGGTTCTTCCTCCAGTCAGGTTGATGCTGGTGACCGTATCAGTGTCTTCCTGGGCTATCGTATCTTGCTTTTTAAATGCTAAGTCAATTAGAGACAAAATGGCAGCCATTCAGGGTTTAATTCTGGATGAGAGGACTGACCTGGCATGTGTCACTGTGCTCTGGTTGGAGGAGGGGAGAGAAGTTAAAACCTTTACCAACTATGTCCTCCAGGGTACTCAGTGATTCGTCACCGCAGGCCTGACGGATGGGGAAGTGGTGTTGCTGTGGTCTGTTGAGAAGCTATCCACCAGGTTAGAGGCCCCATCCAGGACTCTGCCAGTTTTGAGAGTGTATTTCAAGTGTTGGGAGCGTGAGACTGGATTGGGATCTTGTTGATGTAGCACCCTACCCTCCTGCCCAACAGTCTCTGTGCCTGAGCTGGTGGAATTGATCTGGAAGGTAGAATTGAAGACTCCTAGGATGGCTGTGTTGAGGGACTTCAACATGCATGCTGAGGCTACCTTGTTGGGAGTGGCTCAGGATTTCATGGTCTCCATGACAACCATGGGCCTGTCTCAGGAAATAACAGGCCCCACACGCTGTGCAGGTCACACTCTTGATCTGGTGTTCTGCTCTGGGCAGGAAGAAGATGATCTGAATGTGGGAGATTGAACATGGTCCCCTTGTCATGAACAGATCACTACTTGCTGAAGTTTAGACTAACAGGGATACCAGGAATGCAGGAATAGGGGATCAATTATAAGATCACCCGCCCCTGTAGTCTAATGCATCCAACTGGTTTTCAGATGGCCTTATGGGATTTTCCTGCTATATGGTCAGAGCTTCTATCAATGCCCCCTGGAATGAGGAAATGACCTGAGCAATTGACACGATTGATCCTAAATGCCCTCTGTCTGGTCTAAGAACTCTGGCAGCCCCTTGGCAGCTAGGGTGACAGTGGGGAGAGACTGACAAGGCACAGGCTGGAGCTCATTTTAAAGCATACCTCATGGCAGTGTTGGTAGCAAAGAAATAATATTTGTTGTCTGCCTTTGCATTGGTACCGTGTAGACATGTGGAACTGTTCCGAGTGGTCAAGGGCCTATTGGGTTCTGGCCTTCAGGAGGAAGTGGTCTCCGCTGTATCCTGCTGTGAACATTTTGTTCAATACTTTCCAGATAAAATCTCTCACATCCACTTATGTTTGGACTCTGCTTTAGCGGAGACAGGATCAAATGTTCCCAGGGTGCTAGTTTATCCAGTTACGTGCGATACCTTTCAGCTTGTGCAGTCTGAAGATGCAGACAGGATTCTTGGAAGTTTGACACCTACCACCTGTTTGTACAACACTTGCCCTTCCTGGCTCCTTAAAACTGCTGAGGGAGGCTGGTAAACTGAGCCTGGGAGACAGTAAATAAGAGAGGAGGTGGTTGTTCCTGCCTTGAAGCAGGAACTCTGAAACCAGAAAATATTAATAACCATTGTCCATTCTCAGTGTATCATTCTGGAGCAAGGTGACTGAACAAGTGGTGGGCAACTTCGGGAACTCCTGAATGAAGCACATTTTTTGGATCCAATCCAGTCTGGTTTCAGTTTCATCATGGGACTGAAAAGGCCTTGGTGCGTCCCTGGTGGATGACCTGTATTGGGAGATGGACGGGGGAGTGCAAACCTGTTAATTTTCCTGGATGTCTTAGTGGCCTTTGATACCATTGATCACGGTATCCTTCTGGACCAACTTTTTGTTGGCAGAGTTTAAACATGCAGAGGAAAGGAGAACCAACTGTTTAAAGAAAATAACTTGGTTTATTAAAGAAGAAATAAACTCTGATAGAACAGAGGAGAGGGATGGAGGCTTGACTAACTGCTGTGAGAGACAGGAACAAAGGGGGAGGGCTCCGTTGGAGCATGAAGTCTCCAAAGAGCCAATCGGAAGACAGGAAGGACATAATTTGGAAATTACGGGAAGTCCATAATCTAGCTAACTAGCAGTCCTTCAGCTGTCCCCTATAGGCTGTTCTTCTGATCTTCTTCAAGTTGGTGCACTATAGACCTTGTGTATTCCAACACTTTTGGGGTTGGGACTGGGAGCCACTATTCTGAGGTGCTTTCAGTCCTACTTTGCAGCTAGGTTTCAGAATGTGGTGCTGGGGGGGATACTGTTCCACCTCTAGTCCTCTGGCAGGTTCCCATGAGATTCCATCTTGTCCCCCATGCTTTTCGACATCTATGCAAAGCTGCTGGAAGCAGTCATCCAGAGTTTAGGGCTGAGCTGCCACCAATATGCAGACGACACTCATCCCTAACTCAGGCTTTCAGTAGATCCCAGGGAGCTGTGGAAACTGGAAACAGGTGGCTGGTGGCAGCAGGGCATGGATGAGGGCTAACAAACTGAAACTTAATCCCAACGAAACGGAGGTGCTACTGGGGGGGGGAAGGTTTGACGTAGGAACTGGAATATCTCCTGTTCTGGATGGGGTTGCACTCCCCCTAAAGGAGCAAGTTTGTAGCTTGGGGATGTTGCTGGACCCGCTCCCTGTTTGATAAACAAGTGGAGAGCCAGCTGTGGCCCTTCCTGCACGGGAAAGATCTTGTCACTGTAGTGCATGCCCTGGCAACATCTGGATTAGTTTACTGCAATGCACTGCATGCAGGGCTGCCCTTGAAGGCTGTCCAGAAGCTACAGTCGGCACAGAATGCAGCAGCCAAAATGTTAACTGGAGTCGATCATAGGAACTATATCATTCCAATTTTGTTCCATCTACACTGGCTCCCAATTTGCTACTGGTCTATTCAAGGTGCTGGTATTGAGCTTTAAAGCCCTATATGGTTTGGGGCCAGCATACCTTAAGGACCGCCTTTCTCCCTATGGTCCTGCCAGTTCACTCCAGCCTTCTTTGGAGGTCCTGCTTCGGTTGTTCCCGCCATGTGAGGCCTGACAGGTGGGAAAGAACCCAAGAAAGGGCCTTCTTGGTCTTGGTGCCAAAACATTGCAGCCCTTCTCCCAAGAGATTTGTCTGTCTGTCTGTCTCTCTATGGTGGTCGTTTGCCAGTGGGTGAAGACTTTTTTGTTTTATTTGGTGTACTCTCAATAAATGTTATTGGCCCTCCTCCCTGTCATGTGTTTTTGTATTTTATACATTTTTATTGCATTATTTAAATATTTTATATATACTTTATTTTGAATACTTGTTTTAATATCTTAAATGTTTTAATTCTGAAATATTTTAATGTTTTGTTCTTCTTTGCATTGGGGACCTTATATTGGCAGAAAAGCAGCATAGAGAGATGTTTTAAATAAAATAATTAAAAGAATAGTCCACTTCACTATGGGGATATAAGGGCATTGTCTCTCCCTCACCACAGAATTTCTCTGGAATAGTCTGCTCATAAGAGTTAATCGTAAATTGAAAAGTTGTTGTTTAGCCAATAAAAGTATTCTAAAATCCCTCTAGTCAATGACTGAAATGGGTAGGATTTAACCATGCTTTTAAAATGGCAGGTAGCACACACAGGTTACCTAAAGACAGAATTCCTTCTTTTCCCTTACTTCCGAGTGGTACCACAGACTAAGCCTAACCCTAACCCTTCAATATGTCTACCATAAATAAAACAGTCCAAAGCCTGAATATTTGGAGTATGTCGGTACCAAACTTTCTATGCTGAAGTCTTATTTTACAAGGGCTGATCTGACTTAAATGTCATTTTCTTGGCCCGGCCCTGTGTGCCATAAAATGTAATGCTGGGTACCAGAGATATAAACTTTATAAAGGACACAGGCAAACCCAATTAACAAATTATTTTTTTTACTCAAAATACAAACAAAAACAATTGATTCCTAGAAGTGAAAGCAATTGATTTACTGGGGAGCACACAAAAGCCCCAATAAATGTATTAATCATATGCAAGACTAGGTTTTTTTCCAAGGGATACCATAAAAAGGGAAGTACCTCATATTTCCATATATACCAGTTGCTTGTGGGCCAGATAAGAGCCCTGGATGGGCCGGTTCTGGCCCCCATGCATTACGTTTGACACCCCTGCTTTACATTATTTCTTTTCATTCTTGTACTGACTAGGATAGTTTTAGGGGGGTTTCTCCCCTTCTTTTCTTTTCAATCAGAACTAAAAATATGGACAAGCAGTTGCACACATATTCAGTCTTAAGATGTGTTTTTATAAGTGGCGGGGTCATTTGTTTTCCAGTGGTTGCCACATCTATTGGAGAATAATCCGCAGTCATCAGAGAACATTACTTAAAACGACATGTCGCTGCACGTCCTCAAACTATGAGCTGGAAGAAATTTTGTAGACTGACATTATTGTAAATCTGCCTGGTTATCTTGTCTCTGTTCTTCCAGGCACCCTGTCATGAGAAAATGGCCTCGCAATTATGAATGGTTCTTTATGAAAATGAACATAGATCACATCTGGCTTCAGAACTGGTATGGAGGAATTAGTGCCGTTGTACCAGAAGAATATTTCAAAGCAGTTCAAAGTAAAGCTTGATTGAACTTCCAAATACAAACATTCAGTGTTTTCACAGTCACTTTGGAAACAAACTATTTTATATAAAACGTCACCAGGTGTTTGTTCAACAAGATGTTGTTTGGGATTTGTTTTTGCACAGTATTCAAAACGGCTCCATCTTTTTTTGATTGGAACAGGATAGTTTTAATTGAATATGAACTCCTTGCCATTTAAGGCTGGAAAAGGAGTGTACTAAACATGTCTTTAGGTGTTTTGACTCTTTTGGATTTTTATACTCATGTATCCCACATGATATCACAATATAAGCTAATTACAATTTCTAAAATTGGGGGGAAATGCATTGTAAGATGAAATGGCTGGAATGTATGTTCTGGATGTATTACTGCATGGAGGCGGTGTTTTTGAAATACAATCTGAAACTTTAAAGGAATGTTTTAAATATATACAGCATTTTAATTGTTAACATTATGGATTCCATCTTTTCATAAGCATATGTTTATATTTAATTAGCTCGCAAACTGTTTTGTTGTGTAGTGCTTTTGCGGTGATTTAAAATCATCTCTGTGTCCTAACAAGATTCTTTGGGAGAACAGGAAAAAGTCAAGTGTTTACTGTGCTTTAGCCACGCAGATTTTGGGAGCAAAAGCCAAAGCTAATACATGTTAAAATACTCTTTATCTACTCTAATATAAATTATCTTGTGATTGCTGTCTAGAACTAATGTTTTAGAAAGTCAAAGAATAATCAGTGTTATTTTCAGTCCAGTGGATAAAGAAATGTACTGGAATATGGAGGCAGTGATTTTAGCACTTTTATGGAACAGGAGAGGGAACAGACAACTTGCCAGGTATATCTGGTTGTTTTCCTTCCTACAAAAGTATTAGTATATGGATGAGTGTTCCATTTTGTTAAAGTGTTTCATTGCATTATATTGATGTTGAGAGGTCAATTAGTATTGCCACTGGTGGAAAAATCAAGTCCAAGTCAGAAGCGAGGGTAAGATTGCCAGATGGTTTCAACAAAAACACTGGTAGCGTTGCCAGGTCCCCTTGTCACACTGGTGGGGGGATTTGAGGGGGGGCACATCTTGTTTGGGCAAAACTCTGTGGTAAAACCAGCTTCAAACCATATAGTTTTGCTCTCAAACCAGAGTGTCACTGCACGATTTCACCCCAACACATTCAGGTGTTGGGGACATTGCAAAGTGACATCACTGCTGCAGCTAGAATGTGAGTCCATCTGTCCTTATAATTGAGAGTAGAGTGATTTCAGATGCTGAATGACAATAGAAGGCGAATTACAATAGCAGGCGTGATTGGATTAGGTGTGATATGCAGAGTAGTAGTAGGCGTGGAGAAATCAGCATTGGTAATGAGACAGGAAACCTAGGTCTCAGTTCAGTCCAGGAGAATGAAAGAGAAGCACCCTGCTTTTTTCCCAGATGGGAGCCAGCCAGAAGAGGCAGCCAGCTTGGAGGCAGTGGGAGAGGCATGGCAGGCAAAGCATCTCCCCAAGTGAGAAGGAGAAAGAAAGAAAAAAGCAATGCAAAACTGAGCAAAAGTTAACTCTCCACCTTACAACAAAGAGGACAGATAGAAAACTAGTCCTCCTTGACACATGTGTAATAACTTTATACCTGCTCACTTCAGGGAGGGGGAGAAACCATTCTGTTGCTAGAGGAAGGGGAGATTCATTTTCTCCTCCCAGATGGGGAACAGAGGAAACGTTAGCACTTAGGTGTGATTTCCTCTTTTTTTTGCCCCTTTATTTTCTCATTTGCTTTCTAGTTTAACCCTTGAGCTCCCCCCTCCCAACTCTTTCTCTTTGGAGCTGCCCGGTTCTTGGAATTCTTAATCGGAAAATCCTAGAAACGTGTATGTCTGGTCTTTTATTAATTTACTTCATGGACAGGGATGGCAACTACTGGACTGTCCAGTTCAAAACCAAACACCTGAGAATCCTGGCAAGTGGGGATTTTCCCCGGTTCCCCATCCTTAGTATAGAAGACCATACCACCACCCACTCTGGTGCAATTTGTTTATGAGGGCCTTCTGAGGCTCAGCAGAGGAGTTTTGGTTTGTGACGGGGGGGGGGGGCTGCTGTAGAAAGGGGAAGGTGAGGATGATCCAGCTCCAACTCTCATACTTACAATTTCTGGGATCAAGCTTTATGATGTATGAATCTTCCTCCCTTCTAAAACCTGCAATGACATAGTGGGTATTCACACACAACCAAAAAAGTTGTCCAAACGGTGTGGCGATGAAAATGTGGCTCATGGCACCATTTCAGTCATATTTATGAATGAGAACAACTTATTCTGATTTGTATTAACTTATATGTTTCAAGGAGCTGCGGTGGCTCAACTGGTTAAGACGCTGAACTGCAGGCAGTGGAAGGTCAGTAGTTCATCAGTTCGAGACCCGAGTTGCCGCATGACGGAGTGAGCTCCCGTCTCTAGTTCCAGCTCCTGCCAACCTAGCAGTTCGAAAGCAAGAAATTGCAAGTAGATAAATAGGTACCACTTTGGTGGGAAGGTAACAGCGTTCCGTGTGCCTTGGCATTTAGTGATGCCGGCCACATGACCATGGAAATGTCTTCAGGGGGGGCGGGGCGACGCTATGAACAGAGCGGTCGCGTGAACGCTGAGCTCCTGAACTGGTTCCCCTCCCGCCTATTTAAACGCTGCCGAAATCATGCCAAAACCTGACCAAACGAACAGAACAGAAGCGGGTAAGCCTAGAAATATACTTACTTTCCCGAAAATCCTCAAAGACCCTGCAGAATCTGTGCTTTTGCGCGGCAATAATCCCCGGCCGGAAATCAAAATGGCGGGCGCAAACGAAAAAGCGGAGCACATACTGCCTGAAACCGCTCATTCGGCAATCTTAGAGTATCTTAAAAATATGGAGGCAGGCATTTGCCATAAAATCGATAGTCTGTCGTGTCAACTAGAAACTATGCAAATGTCCTTGCAGCACACTGCTCAGACGGCTGCAGAAGCGTTAGAAACTGGCCTAGGCAATCAAACAGAGATCAAAGCACTACAAAAAATCTCTGAACTACAAAAAGACCATTTGATCTCCTTGGAAGCAGAAATTAAAATGGCTAACCTGAAATTCAGAGGCATATCTGAATTAGCAGAGGAAAATAAAGACTTAATAATTTTTATGGCACATTACATTGCATCATCACTAAAGCTTGAAGAAGGAGTTTTTCCCACAATTACAGCAGCAGCGCGAGTAGGCCCAATTCCTAGGAGTGCCCATCCAAAGCCGAGAGACATTATAGTGACAATCCCTGATGCCAGAGTCAGGCAAACGATCTTAGAAGCGGCTAAAAACACGGGGTTTTTTCAATTTAATGGGGACCCAATTCATGTCTACCCAGATATTCCTAAAGAAGCTATTGCAATACGGAAAACCTTGAAAGCTACCACCTCTACTCTCCAAAAAATGAAACAAAAATACAAGTGGCTTCCTTCAGGGAAACTCTATGTAGCACATCAAGGCCTACGCTTATATGCCTGGGACGAACATAGTGGAAGAAAGCTACTTCAAGCTTTGGATCAAGAACATCCTATGGAACAAGGAGAGAAACAGGCTTTTAAGAGAGGTCGCTCCCCATCTTCCCCTCTGAAACCAAGTAAACTACCTGTCTTGTCTCACCTAGGAGAATCTCCATGATAAGGCTTCATTAATATGACTTCAAAAATGTTACATCTTGTTCTGTTGTACATAAGACATAATTGTGCATGATTTCTGCTATTCAGTTAATTAGAAACTAGGGCGGGGAGGGGGCTGGGGGGGGGTGTCTCAGTTGTTCAGTTTGCCTCCTGTGTGTGTGTGGATACTCAGACGACTGTACCGCGACAGTCCCTCAGAAGAATTTTTTATTTTTCTGAGATTCTGAGTATCATTGGTTAGGGCAAGTTGTTAATAGTTTTACTTCTTAAAGGTTGACATTGTTTACATAACATAGTAGACCCCAACATAAGTTAACTGGGGGGACAAAAGAAAAATAATATCTTTACAGTTTCTTGATTGTTCTTCAGGACTTACTTTTTCTGAATTTATTATAAGTTGGGCCCTGTGTCCTATTTGATATTCTTATTGATCTAATTTGCATACTGCAGGAATTTCGCTGCTTGATAGTTTTTTATTAATAAGTGTATTTTTACCTCTGAGTAGTCTGTGACAATATTTTAACTAAGCTCAAATGGCGGATACTTATATATTTAGATCCATTAATGTTCACGGATTAAACAACTGTATTAAACGTCGAAAAATGTCATCTTTCATCCTTAAAACAAAACCAGATGTGATCTTCATGCAAGAGACTCATCTTAAAAAGCAAAATAACCCTGTTCTGAATGTCGGCTGGTATGACCAGCAATACCAGGCTGGAGGCTCGTCGAAAGCAAGAGGAGTGGCGATCTTGCTGGCTAAGTCAGTGTCATTCATTTTGAAAGACAAACTAGAAGACCCTCGTGGGCGATTTCTATTTGTAAAGGGCACGCTAGATCAAGAGCTAATTACATTGGCCTCCCTGTACGCCCCGAATGCGTCACAAGACACATTCCTAGCTGAAACTCTGATGATGCTAGAACAATTTAAGGAAGGTCAAGTGATTATCGGTGGCGACCTGAATCTAATTTCGGATCGCCTATTAGATAAGTCAGGCGAAAAACAAAAGATCATTTCACAGCGCAACAGATTCACCAATCTGCGAGATCTTTTTAAAAAATTTCATCTCATAGACTCATGGAGAGAGATGCATCAAGGGGAAAGAGACTATACGTTCTTCTCTGCCAGGCACAACTCATATTCACGTATCGATTATCTACTTGTCTCAGATGCTATTTTCCCCAAAATTGCAAATACTTTAATCGGTCCATTCGTCTGGTCTGATCATGCATACACAGAACTGCATCTTAAAAAATCAACAAAACACAACTCACAACACACTTGGAGATTAAATAATTCTGTTTTATTACAAGACGACATCAAAGAAGACTTAGAACAAACAATCAATCTTTATTTCAAGGAAAACTGCACTGGAGACGTGGGAGATCACCTTGTTTGGGATGCTTTCAAGGCGGTTCTTCGAGGGAAGTTGATTGCAATTTCCTCCAAACGAAAAAAAGAGAGAGAATATCTCATCAAAACCACATTGGAACATATTCATGAACTAGAAACGCGACATAAACAAACAGGCAGCAAGAAAATATACAAAGAGCTCCAGGCAAACAGAAAAATCTTGGAATCCTTAGAAATCTCCAAAATACAAAAAAATCTCATTTTCATGAAACAACAATACTGGCAAAAGAATACCAAGAGTATCAACCTCCTAGCCTGGCGAGTCAAAAACAAACAACGACAAAGAAAGATTTTAACGATAAAAACTTCGCAGAACTTGACGACGGCAGACCCGGAAGAAATTAACAAATGTTTTACACAATTCTATGAGAAACTCTACACCTCCACAAAACCAAATGTGGAGAAAATCCGGGACTTCTTAAGAAATAACCACTTAACAAAAACATTACAGCAGAAACACCGAGAGCACTTGGATAGTCCAATAACTACCACTGAAGTAAAAGAGGCACTCAAACGCACAAAGTCAAATACGGCACCTGGTATAGACGGCTTTGGCCCGATCTTCTATAAAACCTTTCAATCATCCTTAATTGAACAATTTACGACGACATGCAATCACATAATGAACACAGGTCTTCTTCCCCCATCTTGGACGGAATCCAAGATCACTACGATCCCGAAAGATGATTCCAATAGAGACTCTCCATCTGCGTATCGCCCGATTGCATTACTCAACTGTGACGCAAAACTCTTCGCCAAAATCCTTGCTTCTAGACTTCAACATATTATACCTGATTACATCGCCAATGATCAAACGGGTTTCATCCCTAATCGTACGCTTACGGACAATATCCGTAGGGCTCTGAATCTCATAGCTCATTCCAAGCATAAATCCTCTGAATCTCTATTGCTCTCGATTGACCTAGAGAAAGCTTTTGACAGCCTGGAGACCACATATCTCAACCAACTATTGTTAGAAATGAACTTCGGTAACAGGTTTCTGACTTCTATTCAGGCTTTATATGCATCACCCACCGCCCGTATTCAGACTAACAACACAATCGGAAGCAAAATCCCTATGCAACGTGGAACGCGACAGGGCTGCCCCCTGTCACCACTTCTATTTGCTCTAGCAATGGAGCCGTTAGCTACCGCCATCAGAGAAAACCCTAAAATCCACGGCATTCAACTAAATGACTCGATACATAAAATCAGCTTATACGCAGATGATGTGGTTCTCTTCCTCACCGATCCAATAGAATCTTTAACAGAATTGCAAAAACTCTTCAATCAAACACAAGAACTATTTGGTCTAAAAGTAAATCTTGGGAAATCTCAAATAATCCCGATCCATATTACAGAAGAGACAAAATACACCATTCAATCCAATCTTCCGTATAAATGGAATCAGTCTTCCTGGCGATGTCTAGGGGTGCATATCCCTTCGAATCTACAAGATCTAATCAAATGCAATCTTCAAAAACTCTTTAAAGATCTCAAAAATAAAATGAAGCAATGGACTGCACTGCAATTTTCATGGGCGGATCGTCTTAGTGTTATTAAGAGCATTCTTCTACCAAAATTCTTGTTTATATTACGCACTCTGCCGATTCAAATCACAAGACGGGAACTTTACAACTGGCAGACAGCCTTTTTACAGTTCTTCTGGAATTATAAAAAACCCCGAATCAGCTTCACAGTGTTAAAAAGACCGGCAAAGAACGGAGGCTTTGATTTTCCAGATCTCTTTTTATATTATGAAGCAGTGCAATTGTCCTCCATAGTTAAACTACTGACTGCAGAAACTCCTTCTTGTTGGCAAACTTTAGAAGAAAATATCTGTGAAAAGATACCACTAGCAGATATCATATGGCAATCAAACTCGGAAAGGCATGAGAATGTACACTTACTATCATTTCTTGAGGCTGCTCTGGAAGTTTGGGATCGAAGACGTCAAATGCTTGTGACAAAAAACTCCATACTATCATCATTCTTAAACCAAAACTGGTTCATCCCAGGAAAAGAAGCAAAAGCATTTCAATCTTGGAGACAAGCCGGAATATCGAGATTGATTGATCTAACGGAGAAAGGAACACCTCTTCTGAAGGCCCAACTAGAACAGAAAATCGGCGAACAAATACCCTGGTTCCGCTTTCTACAATTACAACACCTTTTAAGGGACAGACTCTCAGCAATTAATCCCAGTAAGCATTTTACAGACTTTGAAAAACTAATCACCCACAAGACGGAGAATATCAAAGGCTTAATTTCAAAAATCTACAAGATACTAATCAACACTACGAAACAGACGACTTTAAAAACTCAAATGCAATGGACAAAGGAAACCCAAAATAGAATTCAACAAGAGCAATGGCCTGAAATATGGTCATCACCAAGCCTTTCATCTAAAGTCTTCAACATTAAACTAACCTCCTTCAAGACATTACATCGTTGCTACCTGACACCTGTTCGCCTTAACAAGATCTATCCTCAGTGTGACAAGAAATGCTGGAAAGGATGTGGACAAACTGCGGACTTCCTCCACTGTTGGTGGTCTTGCCCAGGCATCCAAGTATTCTGGTCTATCATTCTGACTCAAATTAAGACTATTACAAACCTTGACTTACCTGCTTTCCCAGAAACAGTTCTTCTAGATGTTCTTCCAGATGCCTGTGAAAGGAAAACACAAAAAAGGTTAATCTCGACATTATTGGCTATTGCCAGAATAACAATCGCTCAAAAATGGAAAAGAAATACCTTACCCACCTTATATGACTGGCAAAATAATTTATGGGAACATTTCGTATACGGGAAAGCGACCCGACATCAACCACAAAATGATTCAACAACCTTCCAGGCAACCTGGTTCTCCGTGGTTTCATATTTAGCTGGAGCTGACATCATTCCCAAAACAGAATACCTTAAAAACCTATTACATTTCTAAACTGCAAAATAATCCCAGTGTCATTTCAAATAGACTTAATGTATTTTTTACATAGTCATTTATTAATGATATTTGTTGTATATCCTCTTGTTTATTCTATCAAACCGTGTTGGTTTATCGTCAACCTGAATTATAATGTATTTGTTATAATGTATTTGTTTAGTGAAAATAATAAAAAAAGTTTGATTCAAAAAAAAAAAAAAACCCTTTGTCCCCCGGGAACTTCACCCGGTCCCTTCTTTAGAGATGGTTTGCCACTGTTTGCCTCCACATCATGGCCCTGGTATTCCTTGGAGGAATCCCATCCAGATACTAACCAGGGCTGACCCTGCTTAGCTTCCGAGATTTGACGAGGTCAGGCTAGCCCGGGCTATCTGGGTCAGGGCTATTTACATCTTATAATCTTGTGTAAATAAGGTCCATAATAGAATACTTCATTTTTTTAAATAGAAAAAGGAGCATCATGGTTCCTTCTAAAGAAGTTGGGGGGGGGTTTAGAGATCAAATACGTTAGTACTAAAATTATTCTAAAAATCCTGGCATGTCCCTAAGAAAGAAATAGATCCTAAATTGGAGGTGCAACACAGTTTTTGGTGACAAAGGAATGCTGGGTTTATTGTTGGTTATGGTGAGTTTATCATTGGTTGTGTAAACTGTAAAAGTGTTTATAATAGACTATAAATAGCAAGAGAAGATTTCTCTTCTGAAAATGGAATCTTATCATTTGGCACAGGAGGGCCCTTCACACACCACTTTCACCTTTGCAGTACCGTTTCTGGAATGAAGTCTGTCAGACCAAATGCAGCAGATCCTGCTTTACAACCTGATGGGTGCCTTTCCTGCTGCAAATATGAAGCAGATGCCTCAAAGGCCTCTGTGTTGATGCAGAAGCATTTAAGTGTTCTCTGATAATGCACCAAGAAAAGGGCACTTGCCAAGTTATTCAGCCACAAGGGCTTGATCTTCCCCTGTTTCGGTTTGCAAAATCTATTTCCCAAGCAGTTTGGTTGGTGCAAGACTATCTCTAGGGATGGGCACGAACTGGAAAAATGCAATTTGGTTCATGGCTCATGGCATGCCTGGGTCATGAACTACAAACTGTCATGAACTTTTAGGGGCAAACAAACTGGTTTGGTTCATGAGGTTTGTGACCCAGTAGAATGCCCCCCCTCCAGCGTTCTAGAGTCACTTGCAGGTGATCTCTGGCTGACTCTCCTCTACCTGCCTACCGAGATTGGTGAAGACTGGATTTACAGGGTCCAAGTTACACCCCCCTCCCCAGAAGGTGCCCCCAAGGAAGTGCTTTCTGGGAGACCTTTTTGGGGAGCTGTAACTCAGACCCCATAAATCTAATCCTCACCCAAACTTGGAGGGCAGGCAGAGGAGCATCAGATGGAGATTCCCTGTCAGTTTGGTGCCTCTAGCTTTCACAGGATGCGTTCTATATTCTCCTGAACATCCTGAACCTGCACCCATCAAAGTGACCACCTGTTCAGGAGTATACAGAACACATCCTGTGCAAGCTAGAGCAGAGACATCAAAGTCACAGGAGACCTCACTGGATGCTCCTCTACATGCCCTCCAAGTTCTGCCCCCTGTTGCTTTGAAGTTGTGGAGACGGTCTGTTTGGAAATGTATCCATTCACAAACCAGCATGAACTTCCGCAAACAGCCCTGAACTTCACTTTAGTTCGTGAGGTGGTTTGTGCCCATCTTTAACTATCTCCAACCCGCCAACCTGAATAAGTTTTCCATCATTGCAGTATAGAATGTAGCATGCTTAAACCCACTGAAATAAATTGGCTGTATGCTTAATTCTGCAGTAGACTGTAGTCAGATGCTCTGCATCTGTGACATTATAGGAAGAAAGCAACATGTAGGACTTTATTGGGCATGGAGACTCCATGATGGCGAAAACTTTATCTGTTAATTTTTGCCTGACAGGCAGCTCCTAAAAGCAAAGCCTCTGCCCATACAGCTGCTGAAACCGTAATCAGGATTTTTATCATTGCTCCTTCATCTATGATATTTGCATGCTAGATAGTAACTCTGAGATAAATTGCATAATATAATGCTTGTATAAGAACTAAGCACAGCTGGCTTTATCAGCTGCTGTTATTTAACCAAAGAAAGAACAGTTTATAAGATTACTTTTTTCTCACTAGATAAAAATTATTTATCTCATCCCCACTGTGCATTTTAATTTGTAGTGTATATTGACTGACAGAAATGAATGTCATAAGCAAGATGTTTATAAAACATTACATGTAAATAAAATGAAGTATGAGAAATTGCAGCTGGGATGTTTCGGTGAATGATGTTTAACTAAGAACAGCAAAATAAATTAGATCACAGCACTTTCAAAATTTAAATTTAAAAAAATGAATTCATAAATGAGGCTTAAGACCAATTAAGACAAAGAGGGCAAAGTAAGTAAACTAAGTAAAGCTACATACAAGACCTTAAGAAACTACATACACACCTTAAGAAACTTCGACAGAGCTACACTCCTAGTCCATTGAGGTCAATGGACTTAGAAGAGTACAAGTCTCCTTAGGGTTGCACTGTAGTACAGTAACACCCATGGTTTATAAACCAGTTCTTGTAATATTATAAATTGTTTCCATGTAAAGAACTTTGTCACCATGTGGGGAAGAACAGCCACTGTCTTTCTCTTTTCCTTTTGCCACCACCACCCCTGGTAAAAATTCTGCCCCTCTCTCTTGTGGGTTGCCCAAGGCCAACACCACAGGGGTGTATGCCAAGAGACCAAGGCAAGTGGGTAAGGAACTGTGCAGACTCTCTACTTACCTCTACTTTAAAACACTTTATTTATACAAGGCACAAATTCAGGATACAGAAAACTGATCTAGGTGCACTAAGCAAAACAAACAAAAGGAAAGTTACTAACCAGGTACTTACAATCCATGACATACCTGGTCTTTGTTGCTCTCATTATGCCACCCCAGGCAGGAGATGCCCCCCCCCAGGTGCACCTGTACATGTCTTTATCATCACCCCCTCTGTTGTCCTTCATGGCACACCAACAACTCCAAACAAAGAAACAGCCCTCCTTTTCAGACCACTCCCCACATTGTACTCCTGGGCCACAGCCAATCTGGGTGCCAGATCCTGGGGTTCAAGCCCACCTGAACATGGACCCTCTAATCAAGAAGTGTTAATACATGAAAGAGCTACTGTGTTTTCTCTGTTAGTTGTAAAGGATGCTCTCTAACTGGAGAACATCTTTCCCATATTCTCCCAGTCACAGAGATACCAGTGTGCCCTTCCATCACTATGGCTGTCACAGATTCAGGTGGGTAGCCATGTTGGTCGGAAGCAACAGAACAAAGTTGGAATCCAGTGGCACCTTTAAGACCAACAAAGTTTAATTCTGGGTATAAGCTTTCGTGCACACATTTCCACCGAATGTGTGCATAAAACAGATTGCAGCCTTAATGTGGAATATTCTTCAATGTATTTGACCACCCTATTATGCATACAACCCCCAAAGAATAAAATTTTTAATTTTATTTCATCTTTTTCATGCACATGTAGAGAGGTAAAGTGGTTAAGGACTTAAGGAAAACTTCAGTTTTCACAGTCTCTCATGCTGTTTGCAAGGAAAACTTCAGTTTTCACAGTCTCTCACGCTGTCTCAAATGTGGAGGTTGCTTCAAACGCTATCTTGAGTGGACATTACAAATGTAGTTCTCAAACAGCACAAGAGTTGGTTTGCAGCATCGAAGACTCTTAGAACTCCTATGCACAAGGGCTACCTTTGAGGCTGCTCCAGAAACTGCAGCTGGCTCAAAATGCAGCAGCATGTGTCCTTACAGAGATACCCCTAAGAGCACATATACAACCGGTGCTTTGCCAGTTGCATTGGCTTCCAGTTGAATTTCGAATCAAGTTCAAGGTCTTGGTTCTTACATTTAAAGCCCTATGCGGACTGGGACCAACATATCTGCAGGACCGTCTCTCTCTCTCTCTATAGAGCCCTCGAAGGGCCCTGCACTCTTCTGCTCAACATCTACACGTCGTCCCTGGCCCCAAAGATGTCCGCCTAGCCTCAACCAGAGCCAGAGTCTTTTTGGTTCTGGTGCCAGCCTGGTGGAATGCCCTCCCTAGTGAGATATGGGTCCTGTGGGATTTAATGCAGTTCTGCAGGGCCTGTAAAACGGAGATGTTCCACCAGGCCTATGGTTGACATGGCAACAACATGGCCACAATGGCCACCCCTGCCCTGCTTAGCTATGTCCAGCAGCACTATAGGCCATCTTAGCTGCTTGCTCACCCACCCGCTTCTCCTGCACTGTTTAGATCTGCAGCTACATCGAAACTGGAACCTCATCCTGTTCAGTAAATTGTCTAGCTAGCGCCTCTTAAGGTTTTTATGTGTACAAATGGCTTATAACTGTTTTATGGTTGTATTCTGTTTCAAATTTTGTATGGTTTTAAGAATGTTGTGACCCACCCTGAGCTTGCTTGTGGGGGAGGGCGGGATAAAAAGCCGAACAAAATAAATAAATAGTAAATATATAGGTAACGATAGATTTTACACTCAAAGTACAGACCAATTTAAGAAAAAACAGATTTAAACCTCACCTGTGAAAATTTCCCAAATAGGGAATGGTATAAATAGGTTGTAATTATTCGGGATTAATTAAAATACACTGACAAAGATGTGGTACTATCAGTAGCATCTGTTCATTTTTTATTTTATTTTATTATACTTGTATCTTGCCCTCCCCACAAGCAGGCTCAGGGCGGGTTCCATCAATATTAATACAAAATCCACAGTAACAATTAAAACCAATTTAAAACAACAAAATTAAAACAATACAATACGGAGTCATAAAATACCATGCAAGATCTGATCAAATGTCTCAGCAGTTAAGATGGAACAGTAGTGTGGGTTCCCAGACGGCTGTTTGAATCTAGGTCACTAATGGGAGGCCAACCAGAAGGTGGGGGGGAACAGGCCCACTGCATCAACTAAAAGCCTGGTGGAAGAGTTCCATCTTGCAGGCCCTGCCGAATTGCAGTAAGTCCTCTAGGGCCCTGATCTCATACAGGAGCTCATTCCACTAGTTGAGGCAAGTTGGATGTCCCCGGGGCCGGGGACTACCAAAAGGTGTTGATTTGTAATCTCAGTGCTCTACGGGGCTCATATGGGGAGAAGCGGTCCCGAAGAGAAGAGGTGTAAGGCCTGGAATTGTGTTGCCAGCCTCCCCGTACAGCCAGCAGATCTCCCAGAATTACAACTGATCTCCAAAGTAGAGATTAATTCTCCTGGGGGAAAATGGCTGCTTTGGAGGGTGGACTCTATGGCATTATTTTTCACCCCCCCCCCCCGCGAAGTACCTCCTCTCCCCAGGCACCAACCCCAAATCTTGAGGACTTTCCCAACCTGGCAACCCTACCTTGATCAGCAACCAATTTTTAATAGTTTTTATATTTTGAACTGATGAAGGGCTGAAGGTAGGGTGGCTGGAGATCTCCCGCTATTATAACTAATCTCCGGGTGACAGAGATGAGTTCACCTCCAGGAGTTTCCTAACCTGAATCTGGCAACCTTAAAGGTAGGGCTAAAGGTGTAATCACTTATGTCAACATTCAGACCTGCCAAAGAAAAAGGAGCTACAATACTGTGGCAAAGCCAAACATACTTGACTAGAGAGACTGGCTTTCAGTGTTTATTTGCACACAAAAAGTGCACACAATGAGAAAACCAGCAGAACAGGAAGAAAGCTTCTGCCCTCTCCTGCTTCCTGTGGTAGTTTAATAGTTGCAGGGAGCCTTTTTAAATGGTGGAGCATACCAAAATGCTCCTACACTTGTAGTCTGACTTGGCCTCCTCACCTTATTTCCACCTCATTGTACTCTGTAATTCAGGCCTTCTCTTCCGACTATACGCCAGGCTGAGCCTCGACCCGATTGAGGCTTTGAGAAGAAATGACTGGTCTTGTTTGCTGCTTGGTTCGGAACAGGCTCTGACTGTATGCCTTCCCATTTCTACATTGTTTGAAATAAAGGTCTTTTCAACATGGTTTAAGGTTGAGACGAAACCAATACGAATTTTAGCGAAATGGTTGTGGGTTTTTTGTTTTGTTTTTTTACAACTTCTGCTCAAAAAACTAAAAGTCCGGGATTGCTTAACTGAAGCCCCTGCCTACGCGAACCGAGGAGGGGTTTCCACACAGCAGAGCTCTCTCAGTTCAGCATTGCGCTCAGTGCAGCTTTCAGAGTCTTGGCTGGCTTCCCGCAGCCAGGAGCTGAAATGGAAAAAGGGAAAGCTCTGTAGCCACAGCTCCCCTGCTAAATCTCAGGAGGACGGGGAGGGCATTAAGAAGTCTTTTGAGTGGTTGCAGAAAATGGCTGAGAGACGCACAAACCGCAGGATGTGTGGAGCAGGGCCGTCCTGGAACTGGGGCAATGCTGGAAAGCCTAACAGTTCGCCCACTCCATTTTAAAACCGAGAGATTTCTCTTCGGGGACGGGGGGCGGCGGATGGGGGCGCAAGAGGCTCCACGTGCGCGCCGGTTCCTTGGGGGGAGGGGGGCGGTCTATACCTTCTCGGCTTGGGCGGGACGAAGGAAACCGGCCTTGGGCGGCTGAGGGAGGAGCAAAACCAGCGCCACCCCAGGAGCTCCTGCCCTCTCTCCTCCCATTTCTAGTCAGGCCGGGGGAAGGAAGGGGGCGGGAAAGCGACGCTGACTGTCGGCGCCGCCGAAGCGGCGGCTTCTTTCCCCGTGCCAGCGCTGGAGGAGTGCGCGGGCGGGCCACGCGGTGTGGCCGGGGGACCATGTTAGTGGTGCGGCGCGTGGCGCTGCCGGTGTGGCTGCTGCTGCTGCTGGCGGCGGCGGGGTGCCCGCGCGTGGCCTGGTCGCTGGTGTGGTACTCGGCGTGGGTGACCACGGTCTACACCGAGCCCGGCACCAACCGAACGGTGCGGGGCAGCGCCGAGAGCGGCCGCTACGGGGACACCTCGCCCAAGGAGGGCGCGCAGGGCCTGGTGGGCATCCCCCGGGGCGTGGGCGCCCGCCCCATGGAAGGCTGTGCGCCAGACGCCGAGTACGAGGTGCCCACGCCTCCCGGCGCCGGCCGTGGGGGGCCGCCTCCCTCCTGGATCGCTCTGGTGTCCCACGGCGGATGCCGGCTGAAGGAGAAAATCGCCAACGCGGCGAGGAAGAGGGCGGCCGCCGTGGTGATCTATAACGAGCTTCAGTTCGGCAACTCGACCCTGACCATGCCGCACCTCGGTGAGTGGCGGTGGAAAGGGGTTTTTTTATGGGGGGGGGGGGCTAGAGACTTTTTCTTTGAAGGAAAGTAGGACTGGTTGTGCTACGGGACCCTCAAGGTAAGGCGTCAACAGATAGACTCCCGCGAAAATATTTTCCTTCCGGAGGATGGGGTGGGGGTGTGGGTGGAATCAGCCCCTTCTCCCCGTCAGTGTTTTCTTAGGATTTGAAAGGATGAAGCGAGATCTGTATTAATCCCCAAAAGGGTGGCCCAAAATAGAGGACAGGATCTGTGCAAAATTTGGAAGTGCTGATTTAAACGTATAGATGCAGACTGTAGGAAAGGAAAGTTCTCCACTTGTTGATCATCTGCCCAAGCTCTAGGAGGGGAAAAAAATCTCCTAAATAAATAATAAGAGCCCTGCTAGATCAGAGCAAAGGTCCAGCATCCTGTATTCCACAGTGGTGCCTCCTGGAAGCCCACAAATAGGTCACCGTAGTAGCAGCTCTTTCTCTGTTGCTACCTGCCTCCACCCCCCAGCAAGTGATTTTTAGAAGTGCCTTTGAACATGAAACTTAAAATTCTTGATAGACACCCCCATTTTAAAAATCTCCTTCTAAAGTAATCTAAAACTAGAGAAGGCCACCACATCCCATAAATAATTGTGTGAACATGCCCTTTCTTGCCTCTTTCTTGAAATGGTAGGAGGGATCTGCTGCAAAAACAGTGGGTATGTATGAAAGGACATACGTACTTAAGCAGCTGATGCTGAGACACAAGAGGAACTGAAGGATGAGCTAGGAAGCAAATCGCAGATCTGCTGGGCAGTGGTGCCTGAAATCTGGAGGCCAGGGGCAGCTTTTGGCCCCGCCCCTCATGAATGGGTGATGCTGTGAGATGTTTAAGAAAAAAAGTGGGTGATTTGGTTGTTTAAAGGTGCTTCTGTATGAACCACAGCAGAATTAGCCTAACAACCTGACTAGACTGAGTTGTGTTTAAATTACGTAGAAGAGCATGATTCCTGCAATTATTTGTCTTACAAGCGTTTCTGTAATACATGCTTGCCTTGGTAGCTTGTCATAAATGTTCAGTAATCATATCTGTTCAAGAGGAGGGAGTAGGCAGCAGTTAAAAAAATTATATGCATACTTCAATGGGACAGAGTGGCAGTACAAAGAAATTGCTATGTCCTTTGACTGGCTTGTGTAAAGAGTTCCTAAATGATTTTGACATATAGACTAACACCTCTTCCCTACAAGTCTGCATGCACACAAAAGGTTATACCCAGAAAAGAAACTTTTTTGGTCTTAAAGGTGCCACTGGACTCGGACTTTGCTCTTCCATTTATATGAAATTTTATGTAAGCCGCCTGTTGTAAGAGAATTTTAATACTAAAAGGTTTGGATCAGAGAACGGAACCCTTTATACACAGAAATCCTATAACTATTTCTGTTTCTGTCCTTTAAGTTAGCAAGCAGCTTTCAGCACACAGGGAAGACTCCCAAAATGCAATGCCTGTCTCTTTGTTTCAAAAGGCACCTTTCCCCCCCCCTGTCACATATACAGAAAAGAACCCACATTCTTTCCCCATAGTTTAAAACTCTACAGTAATTTCACACCCCCACTTGGCTTCAGCAGACAGCGTCATGTCTGTCTTATCTCACACTGCGAACATAAAAGAACATTCTGATTTCATGGTTGTCATTTAGAATCAGAACTGCTATCTTGTGTTATTTTGAAAATAAAATATAAATCCTGGACTGTGAGGACATCTGCTGCATGACATGGTCTCACGATTTTCAAAATCACCTGGTCATCAACATTTGTGACAGCCCATACGAAACCTTTGATTAATTCTGTATAAATTTGAGTCCTTCTGGGCAGTTTGGCGCTGACCTTTGGGATTCAGTGAGATTCTCTTTCTCTCCTGAGGGTCACTAGTCAGCCCAGGAGCTCCTGATAGCATGCTTTGTAGGAAAAGCTCTGTCAGTTCATTTGCTTGCTTATCATCTCTTCAAGAAATAAGACTTGTGTTGTTTAAAATTCTGGTGAAGCGCCTAGCTGGCGTCTTGCCTGGAGAAGTTCTGTTTTTCTTTTAAGATAATTCCCATGACACTGCCCTGAGGCCGCATTGGCGGGGAGAGCTGGGTGTAAACCGAATTAATTAAATAAATAAATGTTTAGTATGGCAACAGATGTGAAAGCAGCCTACGAGGTGTCCAAGAGATGGGTGCCTAAAGTTCTAGAAGAATGTAGAAATCTTGGGTATGACAAATTTTGAGGAGTTGGACAATATTTCAGTAGCTCAGACTTTGTGATAAACTATAAGCCTGGCTGAAAATACATGGATGAGACAGACAATAACAAGAAAGGATCCTAATTGGGTGAAGTATATGTTACAGAGGGCAGAAAATAGCAACATATTGGGTGCATTGAGAGAAGATGTTTGAAAATAAGCTTGGGAACCCCTGATAGGGGCATCATGTGAACTGCTGCTAGCTTCCTAAAGCATCTGAAAAGGTGTTTTCAATGATGAGCATTTTCAGAGGCTCTAATGCAAGTGTATAAAACATGCGGCCCGTGGACTGGATCCGCCCCCCACAGGGCTTGTATGTGGCCCACGAGCAACTGGCTGTCGTATGCTTCCTTCTCCCTCTCTCTTGCTTTCTTCTGCATCACAGCTTGCTTTGCCAGGCTCTCTCAATTGCACAGGAGCCACAGAGCAAAGCCCCTCTTCCCTCCATTGGCTGAGGCTCCTCCACCCTTGGGGAGGAAGAGAGGGGGAGGGAGGGCTCGTCCCTTGGGGTGGGTGGGAGGTAAAGAGCGAGAGCTTACTTTGCCCAGTTCTCTCAATTGCACAGAAGAGTTACAAAGCATCTTTAAGACCAACAGAGTTTTATTCAAGGTATGCGTTTTTTGTCTTGAGAGAGAGAGAGACTGCAAATTTTGTTGGGCTCGTCATGCCAGGGCTCTCCTGGGTGCAACTGGGTTCCCTTCCTCTTTTTCATTGTATTGATGCCCTCACGATCCAGTCTTTCTCAGTAGGAAAGCAGTGTGAACTAATGAGGTGGATTAGGCTGAGAGTGTGTGTCCAGACCAAGTTTACCCAGCACATTTCCTTTGTAGACTGGGGTTTTTGAACCTAGACTTCCCAGATAGCAGGATGATACTGACTACTGTTGTCTTTCAAACTCACATGGTATACCTGCCAGTTTTCTGCAGCAGCATTTGTACATTAAAAGCTCTGTCTTGCTTTGTGAACCATTTGTGTGGAACTTCCTCATTTGTGACAAATTAAATTTGGCTTTTATTTCTATTCTGTTTTGAGTAGGTCTTGACATTCTCTGTTTTGTCTCAGATTACATGTATTCCAGATGTATGTGTTGGGTAATGTATTCCAGATATATGTGTTGAGTAGATGACAAGATCATACCACAGGACTCTCATGCAGTTTTGGGGATGCTAAGGAATGTCTTGCCCTGACCTGGATGGTCCAGGCTAGCCTGATTTCATCAGTCTCAGAAGCTAAGCAGGATTGGCCCTGGTTAGTATTTGGATGGGAGACCACCAAGGAATACCAGGATCACTGTGAAGAGGCAGGTAATAGCAAACTATGTCTGAACATCTATTGTGTTGAAAACCCTACGGGGTCGCCATAAGTCGGCTGCGACTTGACAACACTGTTCACCACCAATAAATGTCTTAGACCTGGGGTATCTTGGGGCATCAGCTCCCATCTGCACCACCTCTGTGTGTAGCAGGGCCTTTTTGATGGTGGTTCTAAAGGTGTGCAATATCTGTGAGATTTGCTTTGTCCCTTCCTTTAGCCATTTCCAAAGACTTGGAAAACATGTTTTATTCAGAGCTAGCCTGATACCCATGCTTCACTACGGTATTTAAGTTCCGTAAATCCAGTTATAATACCGATGATGTGAAGTTTTAAATGTGACATTTGTTGTAGGAATTCCAGTGGAGAATATGGTAGTGTAAAAAATGAAATGAGACATACGTACTTTTTTTCCCCTCTACCGAAGGACCTCTCTGTAGACCACATTTGTGGTTCTGCCCTCAGGTGCTAGGATCACCTAGCTGCTTGATGAGCTCACTCTGGAGCAGGCAACATAGAACTGTCCATTTAAAAAGCAGTCATCTGTTAAGTCAATTCCTGCCACGAAAGTGATGGCCTCTCTATTTGTGTTCCTGGATTGTTTTGCTCATGTGAAGACTGTATTGTTCTGAGCACCTCAGGATGATCTTGCTGGTACTTTGCCTCCGCAGCTCAGTGCTCCGCAGGAGTACTATGTGCAAATGTCTTTGCCGCATTCCTAAGTTGCCTCCTCCTGGCAGCTGCCTGTGAGGGGACTTTCTTTTATACATATGAACTAGGAAAAAGGCCCATTGCGGAAATAAATAAAACGGCCTCTAGAAAGAGGCTCTGGGCGGGTGCCCCGGCCTTGGACACTCAGTGTCAATTTGCTGTGGCGACCTCATCAGGGTATAATGACACTGAGTCCACCATTTTCTCCAGAGGAACTGATCTCTGCTACCTAAAGAACAGTTGTAATTTTGAGTGATCTCCAGCCCTCACCTGGAGATTGGCAACTATGGTTCCACAGAAGGGAATAGTTGGTTTGGAGGGTGGAGTCTATAGTTTTGTACCTGTCCGAGGTCCCACACCTCCTGAAACTTCACCCTCTCCAGGCCCCATCCCTCACATCTCCAGGAATTTCCCACCTGGAGTTGGCAACCCTATCTCCTTCCCAGCCAATCATCAACTTACCTTTATTTCCCCCTCACTCTTCAGCTTTCCACCCCCCACACGCCTGCAGCCTCTCCCATGCTCTGAAGCCCTGACTGCTACATCACATTGGCTGTCATATGGGGGCCACCTCAGAAGCATGTAAAGATACAGAGCCCACCATTTTCTCCAGGGGAACTGATCTCTGCCATCTGGAAAGCAGTTGTAATTCTGAGGGATCTCCAGCCCTCACCTGGAGATTGGACACATTTTGCCTCAGAACAGCAAAACTGTTTAGAATGTTAGAGGCAAAAGCCAATCAATTCGCATATGCAAACAACCTCTGTGTTCTGACTGGCTATGGGGGGGAGAGGAACAGCAAAATGTTTAGAATGTTGGAGGTAGGACTCAGGCAAAACAGCCAGTGGATAGGGCGACCCTCTGAATGACAGATCAGAGAGCGAACTGATTTTGGAGCGTGTGGAATGTTCTAGAGAAGTGCCACCACCATTCGGCTTTTATTTATAAGGGAGATGTGGTGTCATTCTGTTTGTTAAGGTGGCAGACTAGCCCTTCATTTGGTGAAGGATGATCTGTGCTGAATCCCCACTCTCATGGCAGTTTCCCACTTTGCCCCCGAAGCTGTTCCTAAAGGTCTCTTGGACTCCGTGATGAGAATTTGAGGGGGTTCTGTGGGTTGAGGCAAAAGAGGGAAGTCCCATTCTTACATCTTCATTTCAGCGGTGTTACTTTGAATCCAACCTGCTATCTTTTTGGTCATAGTTTTCAGTTGTTTTGTGACTGATGTTGCAGTAAGTAGTTGTTTTTCTGTTTATATGGTTTGTATTTGTATGCCATCTGAAGTAGTTGAAAAAATATAAAATTTGACTTCAAAGTGGTCATTTGAATAAGTTTGGAGCCATATAAGCTCCTGTCGTTATGATGGGGAAATGTATGTAGTTGATTTTCTAGCTGGATTTCCTTGAACAGGCAAATACGAATTTCCCTCTTTTTCTTTTCAATCTTCAAGTAATCTTCCTACTCTTTTAGTTCTCTTTTTGTCTTTCAGATTTGGGGAAGTAAAGCAGATTGTGAAGTATAGGGTTGTTGAGTCCCAAGTCAGAGTTGCTTCATAAATGAAGGCTATGTTGTGATTAAGTGGCAGAGGCTATATGAATTGGTTTGATTTTCAGATCTGCTGTTAACTCACTAGATGGCCTTAAGCAAGCCACTCTCAGCTCCCATCTGCAATATGAAGGTGATAATACTTGCCTACCTTTCATGATTGTTGTAGGAACTAAAACAAGATAAAGTGCTTTTAATAATGAAAGTACAATATACATTCTTAAGATTATTATAATATGAAAACAGGAAACAGAGAACTAATCCAATGACTAAGGGAGGAACTGTTGGAAAAATCCATGGGTTCTTCATTGGCTGTTTCCTCTTCACTTATACAGATGCATTCAGCATCTCTGGGTGGAAACTCCATTGAAGTGCAGTCCTTTGAGCAACTATGATGATCATCAAAGCGTGCAGATAAGTATGACAGCAAAACATAAAACCATACCTCCTAAGCAGGTCAGAGGAACTTTGATTTTTGAATTTCTTGATATTTTCATAATTTATATTCTTTGCACTCGTAAATGTACACCCATTTCACAATAATAAAATATTTGATTTCTGCATTTGTGCAGACTGTCATAAGATGAATCCATGTAAACTAGAGTTCTAGAAATGTTAAGCTCTTCATACAGAATGGCTTTCTTGTTTATCTGTTGTAAGATCTTATTCTTCACCTTAAAATTCTTCATGTTGAGTGTATCAGTCACGTATGGAATGTAGTGAAAAACTGAATCCATGTACCTACTGTGGGACAAGTAGTAGTCAGGCAACTACAGGTAGCACAACAAATGTTTAGTAGAGAAAATAATTGCTAATTAAAGAATACAAAAAACCCCTCTAAATATTGATAAATATCGTGTTGGAAGAATCCAGTAACTAGTGGGAATCCTTAAAATCTTCCCGTTAGTATTTTGGAATGATATTCAGGTGATCACTCTTTGAAACTCTTAAGGGCTATAATGGTTTTCGGTCTACTTAGAGTACAGATGGAAAGACTAGCGGAAAAATGGGTAAATCCTGTGTGGGGAGGTCCTGGGAGCTCTCTTTTTCAATTTGGGGGAGAACAGGGAAAAAGGATATGTTTTCTTTTATTGGTATGAGTGAAATGCTTTTTAAGACAAAGTTTTATTCACTCAAAAAACGTACTATGGAGACTTTTATGGAATATAGTCTGCCTCGTAAGAAAATGAGAATTACTTTGTACATTGTAGACATAAAACATTTTCAAGGATATGTTTATTGTTTAAATTGCTGACTTTGTCCACAATTAGTATTCTGTAATGTGTGTGATTATGACACACTATGGAAGATGTCAGTGTTAAAAATCTAACTCAATATCCACATAAGCCTGTTGTGACTATATGAGATGTCTTCTGTCCAAATAATACATTGAGGTGACAAGAGAGGAGGTCCTACAACTGATGGACAAATTAAAAACTGACAAATCACCAGGCCCAGATGGCATATATCCAAGAGTTCTGAAAGAACTCAAATGTAAACTTGTGGATCTCCTGAAAAAAATGTGCAATTTATTACTAAGATCTGCTTCCATTCCCAAGGACTGGAAGGTAGCTAATGTAACCCTCATCTTAAAAAAAAAAAAAAAAAGTTCCGGAGGAGATCCAGGAAATTACAGGCCGGTCAGTCTAATGTTGATACTGGGTAAGTTGGTGGAATCCATTATTAAAGATATGAGTTTAAAGCACATTGATGAACAAAAGCTATTGAGGAAGAATCAGCATGGATTCTCTAAGGGAAAATCTTATCTCACTAACATTTTAGAGTTCTTTGAGGGGGTGAACAAACATGTGGACAAGGGTGACCCAGTAGATGTTGTTTACCTAGACTTCCAGAAAGCTTTTGAGAAAGTACCTCATCAAAGGCACCTAAGTCGACTCAGCAGTCATGGGATAAGAGGACACGTCCTCTTGTGGATTAAAAACTGGTTAATTAGCAGGAAACAGAGAGTGAGTATAAATGAGCAGTTTTCACAGTGGAAGTTGATAAGCAGTGGGGTACCACAGGGCTCAGTACTAGGTCCAGGACTTTTTAACTTGTTCAAGAAGGAGGAGGAGGAGATGATGATGATTGGATTTATACCTCACCCTTCACTCAGAGTCTCACAGCAGCTTACAAACTCCTTTCTCTTCCCCTCCCCTCAACAGACACCCTGTGAGGTAGGTGGAGCTAAGAGAGTGCTTTCAAGAGCTGCTCTTTCAAGAACAGCTCTGACCAGAACTATGGCTTGCCCAAGGTCATCCAGCAGCTGCAAGTGGAGGAGTGGGGACTCAAACCTGGTTCTCCGTGATTAGAGTCCATGCCCTTAACCACTACACCAAACTGGAGTAAGCAGTGAAGTGGCTAAGTTTGTGGATTTACACTAAGTTGTTCAGGGCGTGAGAACCAGGGAGGACTGTGAGGCACTGCAGAGGGATCTGTCAAGGCTGGGCAAGTGGGTGTCAGTGTGGCAAATGAGGTTCAACATGGGTGAATGCAACATAATGCATATTGGAGCCAAAAATCCTAACTATAAATACACATTGATGGGGTCCAAGCTGGCAGTAAGTGATGAGAAGCGAGATCTTGGAGTCATGGTATATAAATCACTGAAGATGTTGACTCAGTGTGCGAATGCAATAAAAAAGGGAAATTATTAGGGGATTATTAGGAAGGGGACTGAAAGCAAATCAGCCAGTATCATAATGCCCTTGTAAACATCTACAGTACGGCCTCATTTGGAATACCGTGTACAGTTCTGGTTACTGCACCTCAAAAAAGATATTATAGGTACAGAAAAAGGCAACTAAAATGATTAAGGGGTTTGATTGATTAAATTTCTACCCCGCCCTACCAGCCAGGGCCGGCTCAGGGCGGCTTACAAAACAGCATAAAATTACAGTAAAATTACAATAAAATACCGTAACAACATATTAATAATAAAACAATTCTAACTATTCTTAATAAAATGTATCAAAATGCTAGTATCAATATCAAATAATTCACGGTGGTTGTTATTACTCAGGCTCTTTATTTGCAGTTGGCTCTAGAGTCGGATTCGATTGGCTTTCGAGCAAGGGAACCTTTATCTTTTACTTGCTCTTTTAGATCAGCTTAGGCAGCTATCTCAGGCTATATATAGGTTGAATCCCAGGAAAACTGGGCTCTCCCACTTTGAACCATCAATTGTTAATGGTTAGTGGTGGCGGCGGCTCCAAAAGCCTGGTGGAAAATCTCCGTTTTACAGGCCCTGCAGACCTACAAAAGGGCCCACAGGGCCCTGGACTCTTCTGGGAGCTCCACAGGGCCCTGGTCTCTTCTGGGAGCTCATTCCACCTTCCCTATGAAGAAAGGTTAAAGAGGTTAGGGCTCTTTAGCTTGGAGAAACAACGACTGAGGGATAACACGACAGAGGTTTACAGAATTATGCATGGGATAGAAAAGGTAGAGAAAGTACTTTTATCCCCTTTCTCACAGTACAAGAACTCATGGGTACTCAATGAAATTAATGAGCAGTAGTCTTAGAACAGATAAAAGGAAGTATTTCTTCACCCAAAGAGTAATTAACACGTGGAATTCACTGCCTAGGAAGTGATGGCGGCCATGAGCATAGACAGCTTCAAGAGGGGACTGGATAAACATGGAGCAGAGGTCCCTAAATGGCTATTAGCCAGAAGTTATAGATGGAACACTATGTCTCAGGCAGTGATGCTGTGTATTCTTGGTGCTTGGGGGGGCAACAGTGGGAGGGGTTTTTGAGTTCTGGCCCCACTGGTGGACCTCCTGATGACACCTGGTTTTTGCCACTGTGTGACACAGAATGTTGGCCTGGATGGGCCATTGGCCTGATCCAACATGGCTTCTCTTATGTTCTTGTTGTTTTTTATCTAGCGCAAAAATTTATGTTTTCCTATCCCTCAAATGGAAAAAAATACTTAAGATACATACACTTAAAGGAGCATACGTTGCAGCAGTTTGCAGTTCCCTTCCTCTCTTGAATAAGACATATTTGTAGTTTTACTTGTAAACAAGGCCTTTAGACTCTTAAATTTTGTAAATATGCTAAATAGTTCATTTGTATATGCTAAGCTATCAGTAATGTGTTTTTTTTCTTGTTAATGCAATAAAGTAAGTTTAGGGTTCCTACGTAGTTATTGCATATGTTTTCTGCAGAAATGCCCCCATGGCTTCATATTTTCCAGAACTTTTACATCTCTTGTCTAGAGTGCCAGTACTCTTAAATTATAAGATTTTTTTCTCAGTCTTGAGTTTTGGTTGGCTTGCATGAGAGAAAGTGATAGTTCTGGGTATAGGCTTGGATCCCTAGTAGGTGTTTCAAAGGGTGCAAGGATTTCGACCCATGGAGTGTTAACTCCCCCCCCCTTCCGTGCTAATCTCTCCCTCAGGAACAGAATTTCAGGGGGCATTTCAGGTTGACACTGGAGACAGGAAAATTACACTCCATGGGCAGATCCATCCCATACCATCTTTGTTTTCCTCTCTCCTAAGATATTTTAGACCTAGCATGTGACTAGGAAAGAATCCGGGAGGAGACAAGTGGTGGTGCTGGCGTTGAGTGATCTGCAGAGGCATCAAGTTGTGCCTTGGGGGGAAAAGCAGTGGGCTAGGTGGGGTCTGGTGAGGCGGCAGGAAGGGAAACGCCATGATTGCGTTGGGGAGTGGGAGGGCACTCAGAGGCCACAGCTTTTGGCCATGTGAGCACTTTCAAATTTGCTTCCAAGGCTGAGGAACTTTGGTTACCTACTGGTGTGTGGTTGGATGAGAATCTATATGTAGCAGAAACTAATTTAGCAATTGATTATGACAAAGTAGTTCCATCTGTTTGTCATCTAATGGGCCTGGATTTCGTTCAGTTGATAAAAAGTGGTAAGAGAGTGCACTTGATTCCTGTTTTTCTTCCCCCTCAACAGGTACTGGCAATACAGTGGTAATTATGGTTGGGTATCCAAAAGGAATGGAGATCTTGGAGCCAGTGCGAAGAGGGATTCCTGTGAAAATGACTATTGATGTTGGAAATCGGCACATACAAGAATATATCAGTGGACAGTCAGTTGTTTTTGTAGCTATTGCGTTCATCACCATGATGATTATATCTCTAGCGTGGCTTATATTTTTTTATATCCAGCGTTTCCTCTATACTGGAACACAGTTTGGAAACCAGGTAATTACTAGTGGTGATGGTGACTTATCCTTTGCTGTCTTTTGTAAAAAGCTTTTGCCTAATGATAGGCAAGTGTTGAGAACCTGCTTGAAAGGATGTGCGGCAGCCTTCTTATCTTCCTGCTTCATCTATGAATGCTGCTTAACCTGAATAAGTTTCTTAATGCCAGTTTCTATATTGCCTGTTAATATTTGTTGTTGCGACTTATTTTTTAGAGTTAGACGTACTTGTACTGTATCTGGTACTCAACAAACTGATTTTATTATTATTATTATAACTGGACCACAGCTCTTTCGTTCTTCCGCTTTTTCAAAACCGGTGATCAATGAAACTGCCATAAACAGCTGACTGGGAACTTGCTTCTCTGCGTCTTTTGCGATAAATTGAGAAAAAGCTAACAGTTGAGTAGTCAGTGGGACTTAATTGCTTTAAATAAGAGAAAGTATGTTTGGGCTTGGTGGGTACTAATGCAAATAGATGTAGCTTCTCCTTGGAGAGCTAAAAGATGTTCATCTCCTGGGGGGCCGTTGCATCTGTTTAGTTCTTCATTAAAACTTCACGTGATATCTGCAGGGGCTGCTTCAAATCTGTATGTGAAATTTACCCCCCACACCTTGCTTTGCTCTACTGCCTCTGAACCTGCCATAGATAAAGCTTTTTGTGGGAAGGTTAATCTGTGTAGTTGTCATCTCTGTCTACACCTTTTTCTTGTGTTCCTATTTCCTAGGTGTTTACGCCGTTTTTTCTCTTAAGACATCCTGCTTCTAGTCTCCTTGCCCCTCAGCCTCCCTACTTCCTATCAGTTCTTCCACCTTTGTCCTTAGCTTGCACTTCTCTGCCTAGTGTGTGGAGGGGTGTGTGTGTGTGAGAGAGAGAGAGAGAGAGAGAGAGAGAGAGAGAGAGTGTTTTTTTAATACCAGCTAAATTGAAAACCTTTTTTTTTTTTGGTTGGGCTTCCAAAAATGGAATGTTTGTGAATCTTGCATGATGTCGTACCAATCTGTATGAGGGGTGTCACCACCATAAGAACAGTGAAATATAAAACAAGAGTGAGCCATTATATGATGTTTAAAACCTTTTTTTTTGCTGTCAAGCTATTTTGTTCTCATTTTAAAAATTAACGTGTGCTAGCCTTTTTCTTCATATTCCCAATAACAACTGGCAAAAGCATCATGGTGTCTGTTATATGGATACCTGGGAAAGACATATATTGTGTCCAGAATTAAATCCTTGTCCTTAAAACAACCTTCTATCTTGAGGAGTCCTCCAGTACTGAAGTTTCTGCTAGAGTTTTGTTGTTCCTTTGAGGGCAATATGTATCTCACTGAAACGTCCTCTGATTACACTTGTAATTTCTGGAAGCCAATCTATGTGAATAACAACATTGTTCCTTATATACACTGGTGCAACAGAACTGATCATGATCAAATTATTTTCTTAATCTTGAAGGCTCTGTGAACTGCTTAATGGGCTGCAAATAGATAAACTGGGGGACATAAAATTATTTTCCTAGCTGCCCTGCCAAAGTATAATGGTAGAGAAACTAAGGTGGCTTACCATTGCTAACTTTGTTTCAGGAGGAAAATTAATGAGCTGTGTAGTATTCTTTACAAGTAGCAATGATCTGAATAATTCTTCCATTTAAATAATTCTTCCAGATAGCAGAGTTTTCTACAGTGACAGTTCTGCTTGTTGCTACTGTACTTAACATAGTATAGAGACAGTGAGTATCAGTCAAACATTATTCTGCTAGGTACCTGCAGTCTGACAGCATCATATATGGATGCTCCCTTTCATATGTTACATTGGTACAGAACTGTGCTTCTCCTCTTTAGAAAGTGAACTTAAAATATTTACCCAGTGGTGGTGATAGATAACAAAACTCATAAACCTTCTGATGAAGCCTTTGTCTGCAGAATACAGAGACATCCTTTATAAGCTGATGCAGTGAAATCTGGTTACTAACGTGAGTTATTTTTTTTAAGGGGAACAGAAAAGAAATCAAGAAAGTAATTGGCCAGCTGCAGCTCCATATTGTGAAGCAAGAGGATAAGGTAATTACTGTCACACTAATGTAGAGTGAAAGCTTTCTTTAATTATAGTTTCAATAAAATGAAATTGATGGAATTCTGCATATAGAAATATACAGTGTCCTCATTTTCTGGGTGGGTCATCGTCTTCTGTGTCCACTATGTGCTGAAGCACTCTTCTGCCAAAGGCAGCATCTGCCGAGTTGTAGGTGTTTATCTTATATTGTCATATAAACGTAGACATGGTCAGTTCTCATTGTTCCCCTAGGCCTCAACAGCTATTGGAATATTTGTTGAAGCCTCTTTCATTGCATAGGGAAAAGTGCATCTCAGCCACTAGCTTTAATTAAAAATACCATGGTTTTTAATTATAAGCTGCTTTGAGAACAAACATGGGTGAACAGCAGGCTATAAAGACATTAAATAAATAATATAAAATTAGCACTTAAAGCTTGCTTGCTGGCAGTTCTCCAGGTTAAGCTTGTTTTCTTATTCTATCTACAGTATTCTGGAACTTCAGTTAATTGAGTAGTTCTTTTATGAACATAGAAAACTTTCACGGAAATACTTATGCTAATATTCCCAGTGTGCTTAAGCCACTCTGTATCGCCCTCTGTTTTGTTTTGTTTTTTTCTTCAGGAGCTGGATGTTGATGCTGAAAATTGTGCTGTGTGCATAGAAAACTATAAACCAAAAGACACAGTTCGAATTTTGCCTTGCAAGTAAGCTTCAATAGACTTGTTGAAGAGGTGATGTCCCTTGGAAAGTTTTTAATTAACCTTATGTAGATAAAAGCTTTCTGCGGTTTATGCTGAATGGAGAAGACACATGCAGTAGAGTTGCTGTCTAATGCTGGACATAGTAAAAAATTATTTTAATTCTTCTGACATGAGTTTCTGTGTTCTGAAAATACCCTGTTGGGGAACTGCTTTGTGCATGAGAATGCTCTGAATGAAGAGGCAGAAATGATGCAACAATATGAGTCCCTTTTATAGCTTTTCTGTTACTAAAAGCACAGTTTGTTTGTCCTTTAGGTTTTCTTTAGCAGTTGTTAATATGTTGTTTGCTAAATCTTGTGTTTAAAAAAAGTTCCATCAGGAGTGTCCTGTATTAGTTTTAAAGATGCTGCCCTCTGTTTTTCAGACATGTATTTCATAAAACATGCATTGATCCTTGGCTAGTGGACCACAGAACATGTCCAATGTGCAAACTAGATGTTATCAAAGCTCTGGGATGTTGGGTATGTATTAATGAAACTTTGAAGTATAAGAGTGTCTTGTACAGGGTTGACTAGTGTGTTTCTCCCCTTCCTCCATGTCACACTACTTCTGGTAGAGCAGATAGGTTGTATGCAGAAGGTTCCACGTTTAGCCTGCAGCATCTCAACAGTACAAGGGTTTTGGTAGGGCTAGCTCTGCCTGAGATTATAGAAAGCCACTGCCATTGACACTGGGCTAGATGGTCTAGCAAGGCAGCTTCTTGTGTTCGTGTATGTTCTTTTCCTCTGCCTTCCCATTCAAAAAACCTGACTATTGCTGCTTTACTTCTTTGTTTTGCCCCTTCCCACTCTGCTTACTGCAGTCTCTTATCACTGGAAACTTTCTCAGGCTGAGGAAAGGAAATGACGCATGCTTGGAATTAGCATGATTGTTCATTCCATACATCTGCCAGATTGGTGTCTGTTATTTATATTGTTACTTCCATGTAGCCTCTGTGTTAAGGATTATCCTATTTAGGTAATAGAGCTGCGGCATAATTGGGTTTGATACTGAGGATACATTTGGTAGTCTTAAGGAAGACTGACTTCCAGATGACATCTGGCTTGAACACTAGAAGCAGTCATGCACCCTGTACAGATGTATGTGTGATACATTGCGCACACATGGAAACCATAACACATGAAGCTGTCCTTAGAACAGCAGGCACAGATCCAATAAAATCACATGGTCTCTTGGGACTGTATCATTGCAGAATGAAGGTAGGAGATAAAGTTTTAATATGGGTTATTGTTTCAGCAAGGAAAATCCTTGCTATTGGAAAGCTGGCATATTGGATGGGAAGCTAGGCTAGAGGACTTCTGCTTGACATGATAGCTCTCCATCTGCAATGAGCATTTGAGGGACAGCACTTACATTGCCCCATGAGCTTTGTGGCTGCATTCTGAAATGCTACAGTCATAGGAGTGCTGCACTATTAGGGTTTGCTGAACACATAGCTCAGCTCTTACTGTCTGTGTAACTTCTTTTAGAGTCTTCCTATGGGGAAGCAAGTAAAAATACATTACTGACGCAATATCCTGTTGTCATAGGTAAAGGTAAAGGTTCCCTTGCTTGAAAGCCAGTCGAATCCGACTCTAGGGTTGCGGTGCTCATCTCCGTTTCAAAGCCGAAGAGCCAGCGCTGTCCGAAGACGTTTCCGTGGTCATGTGGCCGGCATGATTAAACACCAAGGCGCACGGAACGCTGTTACCTTCCCACCGAAGTGGTCCCTATTTATCTACTTGCAATTTCTTGCTTTCGAACTGCTAGGTTGGCAGGAGCTGGAACTACAGACGGGAGCTCATCCCGTCTTGCGGCACCTGGGTCTTGAACTGCTGAACTACTGACCTTCCCCAGCCTGCAGTTCAGTGTCTTAACCACTTGAGCCACCGCAGCTCCCCCTGTTGTCATACCATGTCATAATAGATTAATAAAAGGAGTAGCAGGAGGGACCCATGGGTGGCGTGGATCCCTGAGACACATTGTGCAGCCCTGACTCATTAAAAGTTTGGACCCTCAATCCTGGGAAGCAGGTTTACCTCCCACTGTAACTTCCCTGTGAAACTGACCAGTGGAAGTGGCTGGAGGAGGGAAAGGAAGGCATTTTAACGCCTTCTTGCTCTCCTTGCCTACCCTGTGTACAAGAAAATTCCCCATTGGTATAATAGACCCAAATACATTCAGAAATACCACGTATTTCCCGAGTCTGAATACTATAACGGTATCAGTACTTGGGAAATTTGATATGTGTCAATATTTTGGGGGTCTGATATACCCGAATATGAAAAATACCTTTTTTCCCCCATGCACACCTCTAGACAGTAGTAGCAGAAGTCAGAGACACTGGCGTAGAGTTGATAGGATTGCGTTTTAGTTCTGTTTAAATAAACACACACACCCCAAACTCTTTTTGCTGATCAGTATAATTTTTCTTTAATATTAAAGGGAGAACCTAAAGATTTACTTGAACTTGCAGTACCTGAATCAATAAGTGGCAGCATATCAGCTGAAAGCTGGAGTATTACTGTACAAGAAGAAGACAGAAATGACCTAAGTGAGATACCAGCATCCTCTGCTCATGATTCCACATTAAACTGTAGCAGATTAAAAGAAGATGTAGGTGAAACAGCAGCATTACTTGGTAGGTAACAGCTATGCTGTATGTTTAAATCTCTTTCACATTCTGAGAATGGAAATTTTTGCCCACAAAATTCCAAGCACGCTCATCTTTTCCAAAGAGGTTTACCGTAGTGTAAGTAGTAGATGCACTTTAAAAATTGTCCCGTTCTTACTTTTAAAAAATAAATATATGAGCTTTTGTGTTGTCCTTATCAGTGTTGATAACTGTACCTAAACCTGAAGCAGTAGGGTTTTTTACTCATTTTGTTTGTCTGTGTCTGCTACTGTAGAATGAAGAATTAACCCCTATTGAATTATACAAACAGTACTTAACAGAGTATATTATCCTTTTAGGGGATGGGGGCTCAAATTCAACTGAGTAGGAGTGAAAGGATGGGGAAGGTTTGTGAAGAACTGGGAATTTTAAGAAAATTGTCTTTGTAATACTGAACAACTTTTCCTTATTCCATTACTTGCTAGAGGCTTTGGAAATCAAATCATTCATCTTAAATAGGTTTCCTTTTTTATCTTGGCCCTTTCTGCACTCTCCTTTTAATCCACGTTGACCATGGTGTCCTCCAAGCAATTCTGCACTAAAATCGCGTTCAACCTTCTTATTCCGGGTTTTCTCCCCATTCTGCATTACATTACCTCCCTTTAGTGGTCAGCCCGGTTTCAGCCTGCTGTTGCCCCAGGTTATTTGGACGCTGTGTTGCCGTGGACTTAAATTATTTCAACTCAAACACTGAGAAAATCCGGAGTGGCAGGCTAATGTGGAAAGGACCAAAGACCAAATTGGAACGATTTTATTAATGAAGATCTTTTCACAAATGTTACTACTTCCATCTTTATTTTCCAGAAACAGATGGCGGAGGCAAACAGCCTGAAGAATTCCTGTCCAGTGGAAACTCTCAATGAAAGCTTTAAACTGAAAGCTAAAAGTTACTTTATTTTTATTTAAATGGTATGGACATGTGTTTTACGTTTCAAAAGGGCTAATATAACTAAATTTTGTATGAGAATATTTTTTAGGAAATCTAATCCTATAGAAAAGGGGGTATACTGTTACTTTTGTGTAGAAATGAGAGAGCTGCACCAATTGACATTGACAAAACCAGCATGAAATCTTATGGGTGTGGTAGAAAAAGGGTGTGGGTGATCTGATGCCTTTGAGTTGGTTGATCTTTTCCAAGAGTATTGGAAAACAGGTTCCTTTCTTTCACTTGATTTCTGTACCTTCGTTTGTAGGAACAGAGTCCAGGGGAAGAAACAGAACTGATTTCTTAAAGATGATACAAAGGAAAATACCCTTGGATAAAGAACAGCAAGCTTAAAATGTGTGAAATAATTTGTTTTTGTGCCAGAAAACTCTTACAGTGAACAAGCCTGGGAAGAATAAACAGGCTGATAGACAAATAATGGTGGGTTATTGTATTACATGTAGCATGCATTTATCAAACCTAGGTTTTTAAACCTTTTGTTTAAAAGATTACCTAGTTATTAATATATAATACAGATTTGTAAAACACCAGACTATTTAAGTGGTTAGCCACGCACTTGCTGAGAAAATTACTGCAAGAGTCAAAAACACTTAGGTTGTACTAAATTAAGTTTCATGGTTGAAATTATTTTGCACTGCCTTGGATACATAGATCAACTGCTTTCATATGTTGTGCATGAAGAGTTATTTAATACTCATGCAAGTTACCTCAACTCTTACATGAGTAAAACTGAAGTAGAAAGTTCATGGTTGGAAGTTATTTATTCTATTTATAAATCCTCATTGACTCAGATATATATGCATCTTTTCCTGTTACTTCTCCATGCGCTTCCTTTGCATTTTCTGTATCTGAACTCAGTATTGGGATCCTTGTGACAACATCCTATAAAGGTATACAACATTTTTTGCTTGAGGTAGCCATTAGTTCCATTTCTGTTCTGTTGCTAGATTAGCAGCATTGTGCCTTTTATATAATGGCTGGGAAGCATTAAGCTTGAAGTGTACAAAACTAAAAAATACCACTGTTACTTAATTTCCTGTTTAAGTAATGCTACATAATAAGCTCAGAGGAAAACAGTAGTGTATGTAGTATGTTCAGAGTTTTAGTTGTTATCACCAATGAATGTATGTTGTAAAGTTTACACCTTGCTTAAAACTGCCCAAAGTAGACATTCAGTAAGGTGCTTTCTGGAATGCATATTTTAAAATGGGTATCTTCTAAAGCTGAAATATTTAATTTTATTATGCTCCAAGAAGAAAAGTGGAAAGGCAGAAGAGAAGCTTGTTTTTAAGCCTCTGGAACAAGTGACTGCTGTAAACATACATGTCCAATACTCCCTGAAGAGCTTGCCACCACTTCCTGCTGGAGAGCAACTTTGCCACATGTTGAGTGTCAAAATTTATTTCTACTAGACCTGTATCTTTCTGTGAGCACTCAGTGGAATGGACTGCTAGCCATGTCAATATTGATGCTGGCTTTCAGAAAGGAACTATCTCCAAGTCGTTCAGTAACTGATGTTTCTACATTCTCAGCACAAAGCATTAACTACAAGTTTTAAAAAGATCACAACTTCAGCTTAATATAAAGAGCTGACAGGAAGCTGGTACACTGGAAGGCTCCAAATCTTATCTAATATTTACAATGCAGAGCTGCTGTTGGAGAATACAGTGTGGTGAGTACAAATTTATTTTCCCATATAAGTGCTAGATTGGTACTTTAAATACTTAAAAGTGCACTTTCCCCAATTATTTTAGAAAGAAATCCTGCAACAACTGTATGTAAAACCTAGTAGCACTTGGAACCAGGATTATTGTATAATAAATGGTCATACAGTCTATATTTAGCTGCTTTATATACTAGATATTCAGAGAACGAAGCAAAGCATATGACATCTATAGAAAATGCTAGAACAGTCACAAGTCAATTTTCAGATGTGTAGAAACATGGAAGCAGTTTTGGATGAACCTCCAAAAATCAAAAGATGGAAGGACTTCTGGTGGAAGTAGAACTGATTTCAGGGCTCTGTATTGGTGGCTGGTTCTACAATCCCTGTTGTGGCCTTCAGAGCTGCTTTGAAGTAGATTCTGATTACTGGCTAATTGTATTTGTAGGCATAACTTTCTGTGTAGCCTGAGCATTGCTGAGGAGTGATGACAGTGAAAGGCCGAATTGCAGTGCCTGCAAACAGTTTTCTCTCTAAAGGCATGATGACAAATCTCCTGAAGCGACTATTTTGTCTGACCTCAGCAATACTTCATGAAGTATAATAGAAAACGCTATAAGATTTGTGTAATTATCTTCTTCCTTGGCTGCTGGTCACAATTGGCCACAAACTTGATATTTTGGTAACATTGACCATTGTTTTAAAATTCAACCAAATGAACTGCCTAGTCTTGTCCTCTGAATTAGGTCTGTTAGGTCAAAACCATGTATGACAGTTCCTGCTGAGACCAGTTCCTTAGCAAGGATGTTCCTATATGATGTACAGCTTACTTCTTTAAATGTCGTACTTTGAATGTATGAATGTAGTAACTTCTAAAAAACAAAGACTCTACAAATAGTGTCCCCTTCTCCTCTGTACAGCTTTAAAGCAGTTGAGCCAAAATCTTCAAATCCTTACTCTCTATAGTTCTACTAGTTTAAGCATGCTACTTAATAATGAAGTATACATTACTATTTCTTTTCTCACACAGGTGTTGTGGAACTCATTCAGACAAGCCCAGTTGAGAGATAATACTGATCTGTAAATCAGAATTACTGAAGTTGTGTGCATACATGCTGGATAGAAAATTATCATGAATTTCTTCCTGGTGTTATATTCAGTGTAACATTTTGTGGTAGTGCTGCATACTGTTTTCAGGAAGTACTTTAAAGTATTTCTTGTGAGGTTCCTGAGGTCTCCCATCCACATATAAGGAAGTGTAGCAATAGTAGTAAAAATACAGCTTAATAATCACAGCTCACTCACTTAGCTACACAAAACACTCCCTTAACAGGTTTTGGTTCTTTTAAAAAATACCCAGCCTAATAACAGCAAAATTGAAATTACCCTTATAGACAAAGAACAGAAACTATACCATGTGAATTTTTGTAAGACATTACCTAGTTTCTCTAGTGCATTTTACAACCCAACAAAGGTTACTTAATGTTGATTGGGAGCAGGGCATTTCTCTGAAGAGCTGAAAAAGCCTTTATCAGGACAGAATTTAGGTCAATGTTTCACTTTAGCAGGATCTGTTGAGGTTTTCTGTTGATGCACCAAAATGAAAAATGCTTCATGTTATGACATGTCTCAGAAGTAAAGCTACAAGTCTGTTACTGGAGTATCTGTCCTAACTTGTATATTTAAACAAATTATAATTTTTTAAATAAAAGTTGTTTTTGGTCTGTTGTAAAAAAGGTGCTTATTTATAGCCTCTCAGCATAACTAGAAATGATAGGTTGTATCCTGAAAATGGAAAAATGAGAATTGGGAGAGACAGGATAATAAATCCTGAAGTGTTTTCTAGAGTTTAATTTCCTTAATTGCTTGTTATCCTTCCTAATTTTTGAAACTTCAGGCTGAAGTCAATGAATTCCAAGCACTGTTCACATGTATGAAGTTGCATCATCTTTTAGTTTCTCATAGCAACACTTAATTAGTTTGAAAGTTATGCCATATTTACAGATATCACAACTGGATTTTTTCTCTCTGCTTTGACTATTAAAACATTCTCCAGATAAAGGTATAAAATCTTAAGTATAAAGCAAGATGTGTCAACTAAGCTTGATTTATTAAAACGCCTCAGCTGTTCATATTGTTGGGCAATTACCCACAATTGCAATCAAGAACGTAAATAGAAATCTGTATAAGATTCTCCCATAGTAAAACCACCATTTTTGTATTCCCAAAGTTGGGGTGTGAATGCTCGCACAAAAGGCTAGGAGACGGGGGCTGATCACGTATCACTTCTTCAGCCCAGCTTTCCAAGTTTTTAAACTACTGCTTGATCACCCCTTCGGAAGATTGTCTGTAGAAGGAGCAATGAGACATTAAAACTGTTTAATCGTTTTATAAAATTAGTTTTCTTCAGCCATAGTCTACCCTCCACACACCTATGCTACATTCAGAGGATTTTACATTGGAATACTGTGCAGGAAGTGCTTCAGCAACTCAGGAACATTTGACCTCTCAGCAGACAATGGCAACTTCAGCTCTTCGCATGCAAATCAACAGAACAGGGTAAATAGTACAAAGCCTGTACCTTAAATACTTCATAGGCTTGGATTTCAGATGTAAGAAATACTTCCCACAGTAACAACTTCTCCCCAAAAATGCAGTTTGTATAACTCCCGACGAGGTAGTATCCCCACACAAGTTCCATGCAAACTACCTCAACCATAGGCAATGTCAAGCAGAAGCTTGCATTACAGTGCCAGACTCAGACACCTTATCCACCAGAAAAAGCAGTATTTAATACAGCACAAATAGCATCTTAATTGCAAGCAATAACAAAATCAACTATACAAAAGTCAAACAGAGCCCTAATCCAAAGTAATGTTCCCATTTAAGTCTTATTTTGAAGTCTTTGTCTCTGAAGGGTTTTCACCAGTGTCAAGTGTCTTGAGCAATCGGAAAAGGCCAGCTGCTTCTCTTATCCGACTGAATTCAATACAGAAGGCCTGTACCTCTATAAATAAGTCCTGTACATTAATGATTTTATTCCGGATCAAGGATTGTAGAAAGACACAAACAAGACGTACCAACCGGTTCTGGAGGGGGGAAAAACAAGAGCTATATTGTAAACAAGATTATAATTTCACCCAATAAGCAGGTGAAGAATTACATACACCATTCAGTAACACTTTTTATTCCAGCAACTAATGGGATACTTTAGTACCACACATTGTATAGTTGCTGGACCATCCATTTCACTTTTCTAACAGAAACAAAAAAGTCAACCTTGAATAGAATGGAAATGAGTATTTTGTGCAGTCAGGTGGTTTCTAATTTATGGCAACCCTATCATTAACAGCCTTGCTCAGGCTAATTTAACAGGGTGGAATTAAAGCCCCCACCCCACCCCCCAAAAAACCTCAGATTCCTGGGAGCAAAAGTTTCACATCCATGCATCTTCAAACCCCAGATAACTTTTCTTTCTGTACAATCCTTGGCCTAGCTTTTCTTCAGTAGCCAGGATGCAATGGTTTCTGTTTTCAGTAAACTCATGAACGTTTACCTGCATGTACTTGTCCTTAATTTGCTCACAAGTAGAAATACAATTGGAGATATAAAGGTGAATAAATTCTGGAGGAAGATCAACTGCTGTTGTAAGCCTGTTGAAAATATAATCATTTATTATCCTTGGCTACCACTGAATTTGCCCCAGACCTGTCCATGGCTGAGGCCAAAATCCTGGGCTACATACAGGTTGGAATGAACAAGTACACATAAAGGCAGCCTCTAAATGGACAGCTTATCAATCTACCATGTGTGGAATGTGAAAATCAAGACTACAACTGAATATGGGTGAAAAACAAATCATCGTCCCCTAGATTTCTGTTCTGTGCAGATGCTGTATCTCTGCTCCCCATGTAGAGAGTTATTTCACACTGCAGTGCTGTTCACAAATGCAGCTATTCAATTATATGGAAGAAATCAAAGAGGACCGCAGTTGAGATAGGGACTGAACTTGCCTTTTGTGACCCCAGTACCTGTAACTGATACTAGGTTTTGCCCCTCTCGATCATATCTCAGGTTGCAGCCTGCTTTGTCCTGTAGTTCTATGAGCCACTGAACCAGTCTATATCCACCCCAGGTTTTACTTTTTGGAATGACAAACATGATAGAATCTTGGGAAATGGCTTTCTATATATTAAAACCAAGCTCTTTAAAAAAAAAAAATGTCAAAAGAAATTATTTCAAGTACACACTTACCGGTTTACAACTTCCATTGAATGGAGAGACATGTCCATGTTGACCAATACAGAGAAATATTCTGTTATCTGACTTGACTGCATTAGTTTAAGCAGCATTTCTATAGCAACTAAAGGATTGTTTTCCACTAAGTCAGGCAGCTTGGCAGGAGTGAGGCCAATATGGTAAACAAGTTTGGGGTCTTTCTCCAACTCCCCAAGGAGCTGCAAAAAAAAAAAAAAAAAGTACTTTAAGAACTGAAAGGTACACACCAATTAACTGCTTTGCAGATGTCATTTTGTCTTGTAAGCAAAGATCTCCTGCATGTGAAAAAAACATGGTTGTTCATCGAGTGTCTTCTGTGCAGGCACATACAGGCCTGCCTTTAGGCAGTCCCATGTGGGACTGCACAGAAGACACGGAGATGAACATTTGATTCTATTACATTCTGCAAGTAGCCTGCAAAAGCATTATATACCTTCTCTGCTTGTATCAGACTCGCAGCTCGGATATTTATGTTGTCCTTCCCTTGTCATGCCTACCTGGCATGCATGCAAGGTCTTGTTTAGTATGGCTAGACTACTCCAGTCCCTTGTAGTGACTCTTAGAGCAGATCTTTTGGCTGTACTTGTCCAAAATCACTTAAGTAGCACTTTATTCAGCCACAAAGCCAAATCCTGTGCATGTTTACCTGCAGTTATCCCACTGAGTGCAAAAAGGTATGCGTTTCAAGTGAACTTGTATAAGATGGATTTCAAACAGTGCCTTGAGGTTTAAATTTAAGTCCAGGAACTAGGTTTTAATCAGAAGAGAATTTCTGTAGCAATTTGGATCCTTTCAACTTTGCCCAACAGCCAAAACAAATCTGGTATAGCTAGACCTAGATCAAAGGTAAGTTTGATCAATCGATAGGCTACAGATTAGGTCTTAGCCAGCTCAGAAAAACTTTAATTTCAAGGCAGAGCAGTTCTCCCTGAAGGGACCCATCTGAATCCTTTAATCACTACCTGTTGTTCAAACACCATCCTTCATGACTCACACACCCTGTTTTATTAGCTAGGACCCAAGATGATTAACTATAATAGAAGGGTGAAGATTTTACCATTGCTATATATTTAGGGCTAGCTTGCAAGACAGCCAGAGCTCCCTGAGAAAGAGAACTAATAATAAAGGCGGGAAAAAGGATAAGAGGCAAGTGAATTCAGTAACAAAGGAAGCCAGCGCACTAGTCTTTATTCCTCTCAGTACAGGACTGTGCTGAAGTTAAAAGGCATTAAAAGTCAAAATGAGTCATGCAAAAAGGGGGACAGATGGAAGTTATAAAGCATAGTGCATTGTTCTGAGCCGACTGGGAGGACAGGGTGTAAATTTGAGAAATAAATAAATAATATCTGCTTACTGGGCAAGATTCCTCCGTCTCAGGGAACAGGCTTGCATCCTTGAGGCTGCTCACCCGAGAATTTGAGCCACATGTTAGGAGATGGTACAGATACCACTCTGCACACACTGCAACCAATGTACATACCTGTGTTTGCTGTGGTGATGACAAAGGGCTTTTGAAAGCTTTGGCCATGATGCGCTTGATCTCTACTCCAGCACTGTTTTTCACACACATTGATTTGTCCCACTGAATTGCATGATCTGGCTCTATGGGGTTGAGCCAAGCCAGTTCATCCTCACAAATATGGAGTGGAGGTGGTGGCCGGATAAATTCAGGCCGAAAGTGACCTGGAAAATATTCATAACCACAAATGCTCAAAGGAAAGAAAGAGGAGGATTTCATCAAAATCTACCATGCTATGAGTTTTAACAAGTCCATGCAGCATATCCTGGTTCTAGCCATTTAGAGCACTGGGTACAGAACACTGACCATGCTAGTCAACTCCATGCTACCATTCAGAACACACATGGAAATTCTGAAGCTACTGCCAGATTCTGTATCATATTTAGATCTGCTATATTATGGTCATGATGTGTAACTGCAAGAACTGAGGCAAACATTCTTTAGTTTCCGGTACCTTTTCAAGACAGTGGATAAAGCACCATAAAACTCACAGGCGTTTTTACATGTTCAACAGAATGCTCATCTTTAAACATGAGGTGAACACACACCTCTGGATCATAAGAAAATTCAATTTACCACATACCTTGAATTAATTAATTAATTAATGTTTATTTGCGGTCAAAGACCATTTTTCATAAGAATACAATATTATACAGTCAAAGATTCATTCCAGCACAGAAAATATGTTTAGTCATACAAACCTTAAAATATTTATGAACTATAATAAAAAAACCTTAAGATATATCTAAAATGATTACACTATACATAACCATACTTCTTGTGAAATTTTACCAAGTAGAAGCAGAATTTGGCTATTTGTCTGGAGATAATTGGCTTTTCATTAACTAAAAGTCTCTCCAGGCAGGTCTCATCTGCATCTACCAATGGTCTGTCTAAAAATGGGGAAATAAAACTTATCCCTATGAACTTGATGGAACGGGCACCTAAAGAACATATGAACCATCAATTCCTCTTCTTCAATAGAACAAGGGCAGCATCTGTCTCCATACGGGATCTTCCTACATTTCACATCTAGAACCCTTGAAGGGATAACTGCACAATGAGCCAAAGTAAAAACTCTTCTGAGATGGCATATCCAAATACGTAAAATATTTGGCCATATCCATAACGTATCTGGACTCTCTGGGGGCCAGGAAACAAAGGGCTTTTATTAAATCTCGCTGTCGCTCTGTATCACGCACCCTTTGTTTGATGGTACTTTTCGCCTGGGCACTGCTCTGCGCCAAAAGATTCTCAGGAGAGAGTCCTACTCTTTCTAAATTGATCTTGACCATTGCATCCACCTTGGGTGATGAGAATCTTGAATTATTAGTGGGGAAAGGCCTTTTGGAGTCCACTGATATGCAAAAGCTAACAGTATTCTAGCTTCTATTCTCATTTGACCTGTTTCAAGACTTAGAAGGGCATTTGGCACACCAGGGGGTACATGTAAAATATTACAGAGAAATTTAGACTGGACCTTCTCGAGACAATGTAAGTTGACAGCAGAAATGCCCGTATAAATGCCATGAAGGAACTGCGCTAAGACTTTGCATTGGAACAGCTTCAATACTGCCGGGAGATATAACCCCCCCCCCCATTTGATCAAAAAAATCTAAAAATAGCATGCACAGCTTTCTCGGTTCTCTACACCATCATGTTGCAATGTGCTGAATTTACTCCAGAATCCTGAATAGCCACCCACAGATAAATGGATTTGTTTACTTGTTCGATTTTATTCCCTTTCATGGGCCAGGAATGTTTCTTAGGTCGTCTGCCAAATGCCATCACTTTTTTTTAATCAAAATTTATCACCAGATGTTCCTTGTCACAATATGTTACAAAATTGTCTAGTGCCCTACAGAGTCCTAGCGATGCCCTAGATAACAGGGCCGCATCATCTGCATATAGCAGTATTGAGAGGTGACGGGAAGCGAGCTTCGGCGGGTGGAATTTGATATCAGTCATATGTTTCACTATATCAGTGATAGAATAGTTAAATAGTGTGGGAGCCAAAAGGCAGCCCTGCCTGACACCCTTGAAGGTTTTTATTGGGTCAGTAAGCAGGCCCTGCAAATTGCATCTCACTCTTAGATATGACTCCTCATGAAGGGCATGGCCACATACCTTGACATTACTCCCTTTTTTACTTTTGGTACCATACATAGAATATGCATATAGTGGTCTGTGGCACCATCCCCTTCAGTGTTAGGGCTGAGTGTTCGTGAAGGACATCAACTACAAACTGCCTGCAAGTGTTTCCTATAAATCGTTCCATTAAATGCATCTATGAAGTGTGATGCAATTTATAAAAATTTGTATCTAGAACAATCATTAGCTTTAAAAGCGCTGTCTGGTTCATTCTGTCCTTGGAATCAAATGCTACAGTTCTTGATGCAGCTCCTTTTGCCCTATTTTGCACTAGGTTAGTGTTGCTAATACGTAACAAAAAGTCCATAAGCTTAAGCATCCTTACTGGATTTAATGCAATGTATTTCCCAATAAACAAGTTTAGAATTTGTCTGAAGTGTTTGCATTATCCTGCTGTTTTTCCAAGGACATCAATAAACAAAAACCTCATATTTGAGATGTGTTTCAATTTGAAAAGAGGTACCTATTTGAAGTTCCACTATCAGACACAAATTGACAGAAGCTACTTCACAGTGTGCTTCATTTCACAGAACGCTATAACCTTCAACTTCTAGAAATAAAAATGATCACACAAAAAAGTTGTGTTAAGACTGCTGTTCAGAAGAACTTCTGACATTGCTGCCTAATTTATGTCACGTTTTTTACAGATTTTAATTGTGTATTGTTATTATTGTAACCCATCTCAACTGGTTTCAGAGAAAGGTGG
>NW_015160874.1:380176-398993 GCF_001447785.1 Gekko japonicus
TTCTAGACAAGAGTGGAAGACCTCCGCTAAAACTACTAACCCTAATAGTGCTCTGAACAATGGAATATAGTTCCTGCCCTGCTACTGAAGTCATTTTTAGTTTTAATGCTAACTATATTAACATAAAGAAAGAGGGGGGAAACACAACTGATTATAAGGGTATTAATTTCTAACTGGGTTAAAGATTACAGAAAAATAATGCATACTTTCAATAGGTGGTTTTGGTCCACTCACTAGAGCTTCAGTGATCTGGGAGGCAACAGAGCTGTCAAAACCAGAATTGGAAGAATCCGGATCAGGGTCACTTAGAATACTTGGGAAACTTGCTTTACTCTGTGTCGGCAGTTCAGACTGACGCTCTGGAGAGAAAAACAATTCAATTTCAATGAAGACAAAACCCTGAGAAAAATTAAAAGCAGTTATAAAAAAAACAGATTAACATTATTTACTAATCCATCCCTCTGCCTAACTGCAGGAAATGATGGGACATTGGGATGCCCTCTGCAAGGGCAAGACCAGCACGTTTCTTTCCTGCTTTTAGTGTCAGAGGGATGGGATTTCCCACCTGTTAGCTGCTGTGGTATCATGACCTCCCCTCCTTTAAAGACAGACTTAAAACTTAAAGCCAACCTTTAAGCCTTAGTCAACATGGATGAAGTCATCGCTCAGCCTTTGGAGATTTCGATTAAACAGATACCACAAACTTTTGACCACAGACTCTTACCACCCTTGAGTTAAATTAAGTTACTTGGAAGCACTTCCCACTTATGTCAGTGGAACACGCTTCTAGAATGTACAGTCAGGATAAGCTGGAATGGAGATGCACGGGCGGGTGCGTTCAGACGCGCCGTCTGATGTGGTGTCGTGACAGTTAAGCGATGGATTTTATATGTACGATCACAGAGTCAACATCTGCCTCCCGTCCCCAGCTGTTGGTTTCCGGCTCAAAACCGCTTTAACCCAGAGTATTTTTTTACCAGGTCCCAAAGTAGTATTTTCTCAGCTCTCCCGTTTAAAGCCTCATTTCCCCCGTGTGATCGCGCCTCTGGTGTCAAGCCACTTCCGGTTTAAACTCCCTCCCCGCTCGGAAGCTGCCCGAGGCTTCCGCTTTTCGCCCGCCATTTTTTTTAGTGTCGGCGGTGCGCGCATAGGCGGAGCTCCACTACAGTGTTTTACATTTAAACAACTGCTTGTTTTAGAGTTTAGATACGTTCGGGATCTCATGGAGGCCATTTTCAGGTCAAACGTTTGTTGGAGGGGTTGGATTGATTCGCTCTGGTGGTTCTGCACATGCGCCCTGGTTGTTTCGCCCCCCCATTCTATGGATGAGCGCCTATGTGCATGTGCAAACAGAAAATTTTTTTAAAAACCCACTGACACACGCTTCTGTGTATCGGTAGTGTAGACGCTGGGGAGCGACGTGACTGCGCGGTGAGGTGGGATAAGGGAGGTAAGTGAGATCGCGATTATCCAAATCAAATATAATCCAGTTAGAACTGGAGCAGTTTAACCCGCTCTCAGCACGCCGTCTGACCGCACCCACGCTGTGGTTTGCCTGTGACTGGCACAAACACAGCTTCATGCTGTGCTTGCACAGCCACCTCGCTCCTCCCCATCTTACCACTGATGGAATGCCACTGAAGTTCAGGTTTGGGAAGCCTGAGTCAAGCTCCGAATCATATGACTTCCCAGTGCAGGCACCAAGACAAACTGGCACTTCCTCTCTCCTGGAAAAACACACACACACACCTCACACTGACAAAATCCTAAACTGGTTCTAAACAAAGGTTTAGAAACCTGGAGGGAAAGGAGAAAAACCTCCAATTCACCCAGGTGCCTGTCTCCCGACTTAAAGCAACCTGGAACCCGATTCAAGATTTCCCAAACTCAGAATTCATCAATCATGCCACAAGTGGGAGAGGACTGCATTAACCCAGCAACAAGCTTTGTTCACACCCATCATGGACAGACCTCGGTTTGTTGAGACATCTGAATGCAGCCTCCAGCTTCTGCTGGCACAGCCTATTTTCTGTAATTTTGGAGAAGGAAGGCTACATGAAAAGAGAACTGGCCCTGACCTGAATAGCCCAATCTCGTCAGATCTTGGAAACTAAGCAGGGCTGACCCTGGCAAGTAACTGGAAGGGAGACCTCCAAGGAATACCAGGGCTCAGGATGCAGAGGCAGGCAATCAAGCCACCTCCTGAAACGTCCAAATCCCACTAGGGGTTGCCAGAAGTCATCATGACTTCCAGGCATGCAAGTGTACACACACATATACACACACAGAAATCCACCAAAAAAAAAAGCACTGAAAGCAGACAAGGTCACATTTAGAGCAACCCTCTACAAAGGACATTTGGAGGCAAAAACTGTACACACTGTTGGCAAGCTGAAACCCAAACAATGAGTTCTAAACTTTATCAATTCATTATTTGGTTTACAAATTACAAGTAATTTCAAATATTTACAGTTTAGAAAGGCTCTCATCTTCCCAATTTTTTCAACACAGAGAAAAGAAGAAAGAAGAGGTGGATTCAACATCTCCCTTTTTTACTTAAGTGTTTCAATTATCTCAGGCAGCATTTCCCAAACTGTAGTCTGGGGACCCTGGCAGGGGTCCGTGAGGATACTTCAGTGGTTTGCAGATTCTTCATAGGAATGGAGTGCAGGCCCTTCTTGTATTTATTTTATTATTTTAAAATATTATTTTATTTCCATTCCACCAGGGCGGGTCACAACAGGATTATGAACAATAAAACCACAGACAATTCAGAATCCAATTTTAAAACAGATGGCAGGCCAATAATAATCCATCATGCTCCTTGCACTGAAGAGCAGGCAGGTAGAAACATTAGTAGTCCAGTTACTATTGATGGAAACCACTGCCCTGTATACCACTGAACGAGTATGAGGACCATTTGGGCAGGAGGGGCCAGAAAGAGCGGTCACCCACCAGTTAGCCAAACGCCCGGTGGAATGGTTCCATTTTACAGGCCCTGCAGAACTGTAGTAAGTCCTGCAGGGCCCTGATCTCAATTGGGAGCATGTTGGCCCTGGCCCTAGTTGAGGCCAGGCGGATGACTTTTGGGCCGGGGACTTGCAGTAGATGTTGCTCTACCGAGCGTAAAGCTCTACAGGGCTCATATGGGGAAGAGGCGGTCCCACAGATATGTTGGTCCCTGGCTGCATAGGACTTTAAAGGTTAACACCAATACCTTAAACTGGATCTGGTACTCAATTGGTAGTCAGTGCAATTGGCATAGCACCAGCTGAATACACACCTGCACAGATCACTGCAGCCAAGTCCTGGGGAGAGACGTAGGAAACTAGTTGCTGAACCAGCTGGAGATGGTAAAAGGCTGATTCGGCAACACTGGTGATCTGGGCCTCCACAGTTAATGAGGCATCCAGTATCACTCCTAAACTCCGCACCCTTGGTGCTGGCACTAATGGTGCGTCACTGAGGGCTGGGAGCCAAACTCCCAGATCTGCCCCCCCCTGCTCAGGAACAGGACCTCCACCTTAAGATGCATTTAATTTCAGCCAATTCTGATGCAACCAACGAGTAACGGCCTCCAGTGCCCTGTCCAAAATATCCTGGGCTGAGTCTGGCTGGCCACCAACGGATACAGCAGGATGTCATCAGCCTACTGATGACAACCCAGCCCAAAACTCTGAATTAGCTGAGCAAGGGGGCGCATGTAGATATTAAACAATGTGAAAATGTATCCCCCTCAGTTTTCTAGGACTGGAGGACAGGGACTCTTCAAGGTAAGGCTAAGGACAGCTGCCCCTTCCTTCAAAGGGCAGAAATTTATAAAAGATGCTGCTGCCTGTGTTCATTAAGTTTTAAAGCCCTAACCAGAAAACATGCTGACTGGGCACTGAGAACCAACAACAGCCCTAGGAACCCTAACTGACTGAATGGTACTTCCAGTATAAAACAACTGTTTTTTGCTCATTTTCCAGTGCAAAGCATTTCAGCATACAGATGAACTCATGCTCCTCTATGTCCACAGATAACAACAACCACTTGTGGTTTTCAGCTGCATACCTGAAGTTCACACTTTGGTCCCTATTTCTATGAGAAGCTCTGAAAGTTCTTCCAGGCCTCTTCCCGCCTGTGCTCTTCTGGTGGGAAGTTATTACCCAATAAGGATGTTTCTTGCTGCTCCTGCTGCACAGTCCCTTTCAATCAAGGGGTAAAATCATAACTTCTATCAGGGCTTTTGAGTTGTGGCTATAATAAAATCAGCTATTGTCTAAGAACCAACCCTGTTCTCTTGCTTTCAGACAATATAAACATTTTACTTAAACCTGTTTTTAAAGGAGAGCTAATAAGGTTCTCACTGGTGGTGGTGGTTGTTTTGAGAACATCAAGGAATGGAGGCTTCCATGGGACATGAATGTCTTCTTGGGCACACATAAAGGGGCTGTCAAGCACAAGGTGGATATCAGCAAAGGAGTATAGGAGGGCCTGGTGGGTGCATGACCTTTTAATGCAAAATGGAGGTCCTGGTTGCTAAAGTTTGAGAACCACAGATTGAATTATCCAATTAAGTATTTAAAATATTTAAAAGTATTTCAAAAACGCAGTTCCTTGATAAAAAGAATGCAACAGTATTGTGTCAAAGTTGATTTTAGGAATTTCACAAATAACATGGCCTACATTTTTCTATGCTGACAAACCATCTCAACAATTTACTGGATTTTTATAGGATTACACAAAATTAAAAGCATTGCTTGGGATAAAATTAGATCAAAATTCACAAATCCACTGGTCAGTATCAATCAGGCAAGTAAAGCTCAGGGTGAGGTCAATTATACTTAGAAAAGCTCCATCATGACAACAATGATAACTTTAAAAATGTTTGTGCCTTCAGCACTGGTATTAATTGTAGTAAAGACATAAATCCTAACTCCATCTGTCTGGAGCTCTCATCTGAGCGAACATACGCCTTCGTAATTTGTGGTCTTGATGTAGAAGAAAAAACACTTCTAAAAAGCACAGAAATACTGTAAGAGGAAAAAAGCTCCACGCTATTCAAAAGAAAACCACTGGAGATGCTTTGTGGAGCAAAATTTTCCTCTCATTTGTCAATTCCAGGAAGTCTCCTTTAATTACAGAGGGAGTGTTCTAAAAAACAGGGATTCAACTACAGGTCAGTTCTGCTTAATCAAAGCAATCCTTATCAGATAAACAGTTTGTACTTACAAGATCTTTGCCAGAATACTTTTCCTTTTTCCATAAGCAACAGATGACACAAAAGTTGGCAGACAAGCTCTAAAACAATCCATCTCTAATACTGTACAAAACATTACTAACATGCTAATCACAATATATGTTTTTCTCAGGACTAAGTCCTACAGCCTGACTTGAAAAGCACAGGCTACCGTGATCTCATTAGATCTCAGAAGCTAAGCAGGGTCTCAGTGCAGGGGCAGGCAATGGCAAACCACCTCTGAATGTCTCTTGCCTTGAAAACCCTATGGGGGTTGCCATAAATCAGCTGGGACTTGATGGCAAAAATATATATGTAAGTCCTATAAAAGTCACAGGAACTTACTTTATGTGACCATGCTTAGGATTGCTATGCAGTATTTCTCAAAATTTATATCCCAAGAGGAAAAAAAATGTGAAAGCTCAGATAAACTGACAACTTAATGAGTAGAATAGAAACTGTAAACACAACTATTAAGCATACTCTGAAAAAAGGCCTACTGGCTCAATCAGTTTTTCTGGTACAATGGATGTGCACAAACTAACTTCTTGTACAACATACACAGACCTATCTTAAGAAGGGGGGAGGAGGAGGAGAAGGAGAGGAGATTGGATTTATACCCTGCCCACCACTCGGAGTCTCAGAGCGACTTACAAACTCCTTTCCCTTCCCCTCCCCACAACAGAAACCCTGTGAGGTAGGTGGGGCTGAGAGAGCTCTTTCCAGAACTGCCCTTTCAAGGACAGCTCTTGTCAGAACTATGGCTTCTGTTGCAGAAATATTCACATTCTTCTGAATGCTCAAAGGACATATTTTGGAATGGAGAGGAACAGCTAAAAATCTTGCAAGGAATTATTAAATACACAGAACTACTATAAATAATCCTTTATAAAAAATGTGTTATTTAATATTAGGTTTCCCTTGCTTGAAAGCCAGTCCAATCCGACTCTAGGGTTGCAGTGCTCATCTCTGTTTCCAAGCCGAAGAGCCAGCGCTGTCCGAAGACATTTCCGTGGTCATGTGGCCGGCCTGACTATACACCAAGGCGCACGGAACGCTGTTACCTTCCCACCGAAGTGGTACCTATTTATCTACTTGCAATTTCTTGCTTTCGAACTGCTAGGTTGGCAGGAGCTGGAACTGGAGATGGGAGCTCACTCCGTCACGCGGCACACTCGGGTCTCAAACTGCTGAACTACTGACCTTCCACAGCCTGCAGTTCAGCGTCTTAACCACTTGAGCCACCGCAGCTCCTATTTAATATTACGAAACTGTAAAATTATGAGTTAATCGCGGGGTGATCTTACTTCCATAAGGGAAGCAAAGATATGAAGTAGCCTCTGGGCACCTACCAAGCAGAGGAGCTGATGCCTGGTAACGGAGGTGGTTCTTTCTCTGAGTTCTCAGTGAGCCTCTCTCTTATATGCAATAGAAGGATTCAAAATGTATCATTCCTTAGTCAACCTGATTAGTCATTCAGTGGATAATTCAACTACGCTCATTGGCCCACTAACTTAGAACCAACAAAATGAGGGCCTCAGACATAGTGAAGTTTAACTGAAAGGTCTGGCAGGAGAGAATAAATGGCCAACCAAGGCCTGGTCAGCATGAGCTGGGTGATGTCAAGGTTCAGCAGCAGTTGGTAGAGGCAAAAAAAAAAAAAGCTGAAAAAGAGGACATCAGAGGAACACCTGGCTGAAGGAACAAGCCCCTCATCCAGCAAGGGAAAATGACAGGAAGAGAAGCTGAGAGGATCCCCTGAGAAAGGGACAGAGTTTTCTAGGTAAAGGCCTTGGCATACTTATTCCAACATCTTCAGTGAGCAGTCCTGGCCAGGGGGAAATTACTAGGTTTATAGATGTACCAGGAAGGAAGGAAGACCCAAAGGAAGACTTCAGAGCAGGCAAGCCTCTGTTAAGTGCTCTCTTAGGGTGCAGGCTAAAGAAAGGGAAATTGTGTATTTAAAATTTCATTAGAGGAGAGCACTAGCACAGAGATTTCTACCACCACTATCACCCACAATAACATATACTGTCGAACAAGGATCCCCAACCTTTTTGAGCCCGCAGTCTTGTCTGGAATTATGACACAGGGCGGTGGAGCCAACCACAAAATTTCAGTGATTGAGGTTATATATAATTCCAATAGTAACTCTTCAACATTTCAGGCAGAAGCTCTGTTTAATAGGATGCCTTTTAATCGACACAACCAATCAGAAGCCCTGCTGCACAAAAGCCCCACCTAGCCCCACCCACTTTGTAAAAGCATTTGGCAGGCACAAGGAAAGGTATTGGTGGGCACTATGATGCCCACGTGCACCACACATTGGTGATCCATGCTGTAGAACAAATGCTCAAAATTAATAGTAGGTTTTAAAACATTTAACTGTTTAACATTTATGTTTTTTCAATCTCTTCATCGCAGCCTCTGCCTAGCCTCTCTCTAGAATATTCCAACCTATCAGTGTACAAATAAAAAAGTGTGTTTTACACTTACACATAAATGGCAGCAAAAACACAATTCAATAGATGTGTATTTTTAAAAGAGATCTTTGGTGGTTTTATATTCGTCACTATGGAACCCCAGTACCAAAACATTCACACAGAGCTCCCCAGTCCCCACCCCCAGGTAAGGCAAGATATACTACAATCCATTACATCAGCATGAGATATTGACTCTCTCTGGAAGGGAGACTGTAGTCATATTGTATTTGAACTTAAAGTGTGACTGGGATACTGGTTTGGTTCATGCGAAAAAGCTTCCAGATTTCATTGTGTTCACTGTTCATGAATAGTACTTGTATATTAAACTGGTAAGCCTTATGTGGTAAACTGGATTTACAGTTGCTTTAGGAGGAGAAGCACTTTTGTGGTTTGTTCCCCAGATATTCAGAGCCATATCTCTGCTTTAAATGGAAAAATATCTCCACAAAAGTTCAGTGCTAGAAACAAAGGGTCAAAGAATTAAAAGCACTCTTTATACCCAGGCTTTAATAATTCTTCCTGCATTTCATACAAGTTAAATGAAAGGGCCAACTGTACTTGCAGTCCTTAAAAATGCAGACTGCAGTGATGTAGGTTTTCTGGAAAAATATAAACCAGAAAACGTTCTGGAAAATGTCATAATGCACTAAAAGCACAATCTGATTTAGCATATTCATATAGATGTATTTAGTAAACATTTTTAAAGTACCCCATGTTTAATTTTACATCCCAACAGCAACAAATACCTGAACTGAAATATAGATTAGGAAAAATACATATCAAGTGCAATTTAAAATGTTATATTCAAACACAGACAAATTTTTGCTGGAATAATATTTGCAAAAATATAAAGACAATATAGCATGTACTTCCTCTACACTGTTTAAATTTAATAAAAAATAACAGACACTGAAAATGGTTCACACAGTAACAGAATTACTCTAGGAGATCAACATGCCCAAAGACTCAAATCACTCTTTATAGTATTGCAATGAAATTTTAGCATACCCAAACCACTATATGTTATGTATACTAGCATGCTCCTAGCAAAGAAAAAACTATTGCTGCTATTTACTTTGCCTTTTTTCCCCATGCAGAACAAGGAAATTGTCTATTTTCCTTCATTTTCCTCCTCCAGCAGCAGCTGCTCTTATCTGCAATCAGCAAGGGAAGCAAACCGAGAAAAAGCAGCTATGAACTGAAGAATTATTATTTAAGATCCCAAATTATCTCCTATAAGTGATAAAAATGGCATACAGTTCATCAGACATTGCAGAAGCACAATATGTTCAGATTCAAGCTCATTCTGTAAACACATACTGAACTGTACATGTTAGCTAGTAGGTAAAAGGAGAAAGAAGCCATTCATTTCACAAAACAGACAATGCTAGCAAATGCTATAGTTCATTCCAGAGCATTCAAATCTCAGGATTTCTTACCTGCTAAAGCTAGCTGAAGACCACTTATATCCACTGAATGGCCCATATTCCCTACATCCATTGAGGCAATCTGTCGAGGAGTCTTTTTAAAGAGCTCTCTAGGTGGGGCCAACATCAGCTGAGAAAGGAAGAACTTTTCTGGTGGTGTTATAGGTGGCAGGAAACCTGGATAAGACAATTTTATACTCTTAGATGGGTTCAACATTTCACATTGTAAAAAATATAAATACAAAAAAAAGTAAGTATGAAGTTGATATAACAAGTTAGCACAGACACTGCAGTAATCAGCAACACAAAGAAAGAAGTTTCAGAGGATAGTGTATAAACTTTTGAGAGTCAAAGCTCCCGTCATCAGATAAGAAGTTCTTGCTTTATATTAAGCAGAGTACCAGTAAGTATTTGACTGAATAGTCAGAAGCAAAGAAATTAGAAGTTTAAAAAAATATATTGAACTCTTCCCGCCATTACCCCAAATGTTTAAAAGGGACATTAAAAAGCCAATTTCTGGTATTGTTAACATTAAAAACATTTATGATCCTTCTTACATTAATCCTCACAATTCTGTGAAGATATTTTCCCCATGTTATAACTACAAACTGAGCTGACCTGAAACACCCAAAGAATTCATACGACAGTATGCTTTAAAGTAATCACATGAATGGAATTGGTACAGTCATAACTTAAAATTTGGGCTGTTGTGAACTTACTGATGGCTTTGGAGACCTTATGATATGAATTGGGCCTACATATAAAAGCTGCAGATTCTTCTATGTTTTGCTCTGTACAGCTATCATGCAATCATCACACACACCTCCCCAAGTCCCCATACCCTGCATTCACTAATTTGTCTCTCCAAAGGGTACTTAACCTTAGAAGCACTCACAAAGTACTAGATAGTCACTAATTTAAGAAACACACCCTGGTACCTTACAGAACATGTTTTACTTGACTTTATCAAGTAACATGCCTAGACAGTGAAGTATAAATACTAGCTCATGTATGACATGGGAGATACAGTTTTAAGGATCAGGTCTTTGTTTCCAAAACACAAGTCAAAGCCCACACCTTGTACCATATATTCTTTTCTCTACAAAACAGACATATCAGGTGTAGGTTAGCCACAAGCAAAGCGGCTTAGTTTTCAACCTCAGCATGGTATAAGGGGCTTAGCGTGGTACATGCTGTGAAAACACTCCTAGTTTCCCTATACACTCACGAAACAGACATGGTTCTTCTACAGCTGGGTAAGAACCACCAGGCACCAAAGGGTAAGACGTACTTCAACACCTGTTTCCTCAGAACAGCTTAATACTGAATATTATACCACCATTAACCATCAGGGCCCATGCTGTTGTGAGAAAGGAGAACAAAGGGTGTTAAACCACACATGACCAGTGTTCCCTCTAAGCTGAGTTAGTGTGAGCTAGCTCACAGATTTTTAGCCTCCAGCTCACAGATTTTTGTTTTAGCTCAGGAAGGATGGCTCCAGAGCAAGCTAATTTATGCAGTAGCCAAATCACTCGCTCACTACTTTAATGCCAGTAGCTCACAAAGAAGAATTTTTGCTCACAAGACTCCACAGCTTAGAGGGAACATTGCACATGACTGATTGCCAGAGTTGGGAAATTAAGAGAAACTGTTCCAGATTACTCAGGGAATGCTACAAGATCCATCCCTAAAACATGCCACGTGTGTAAGAAAGATGGGGTACCAAAGTTATAACAAAGGATGAAGTTAGTATTGTTTTAAACGGTTGCGTTATAAAGAGGCATTCAGAGTTTTGAAAGGTGTGTGGGGGGGACTCACACAGAAGGTCCAATGTTCCCTCTAAGCTGTGGGGGTCTTGTGAGCAAAACTTTGTGAGCTGCTGGCATTAAAGTTGTGAGCCAGTGATTTGGCTACTGCATAAATCAGTTTGCTCTGGAGCCACCTCTCCTGAGCTGAGACAAAAATGTGTGAGCCGGAGGCTAAAATACTGTGAGCTGGCTCACACTAACTCAGCATAGAGGGAACACTGCGTGACAGAACCACACACAAGTCCATCCCCGAAAGGTGCCTTAACGGAGAGAGTGCTTAAGAAGCCTCCTCTGCCCTTCCGAGGCCAGGGCTCCCCCCTGAGGAGGCGAAGTACCTGAGAGCGGGGGCCTCTCGCTGTCGTCTCCTCCTCCCCCTCCGCCGGCCGGGCCAGGGCCGGAGTTCGAGGAGGCGCGCTCGGGGGGCGCCGGGTTGAGGAGGTGGGCGAAGATGGCGGCGAAAGGGTTGGCGGCCAGGGGCTCGGTGCGGTACATCTCCCACAGCAGGTAGAGGGCGGTGAGGCGCTGCGGGGGGCTGGGCAAGAGGTCGGGCTGCTGGAGGAGCAGCACCAAGACGGAGCCCACGCGGAAGTGCTCGGCCTTGCCGAAGTAGTGGTGGAAGGCGGTGGAGAGGCCCTCGAAGGTGCTGCCTCCGGCCTCCTCCGACACGATGCTCAGCAGGCTCGACAGCTCCTTCGGGGAAAGGCTCATCTTCGGCGGCGGCGGCACCGCCTCGCTTCTAGTGGGGCTACTGCTACAGCCGGCAGCGCCGGGAATCGAACTCGCGCTCTCCGCTGCACTGCCAGCCTCGGAGCGGATGTTAGCCCCACCCCCGGGCATCCAGCGCTTCCCCGCCCGCTGCCTCACTTGCGCGTCCGCGCGAGCACCTGCTCAATTGCCGCCGCTACTTCTACGGCCGCCACTGATGCCGCCTTATTACTTCATCCTTCCGCGCATGCTTTGATAACTTGTTGCCCGCGTGCGCATGCGCGCGCCAGCCTCTTCCTCCCGCTCACTTTCCTGCCTCTCCCCCCCCCCCAAAAAAAGATCCTAGTTCCTCGCCGGCTCCCCCCCCCCTCATCATTGTCGTAAAGCGATGGGGTGGGGCCGGGAGGGAGAGGCGGCAGTCTCCATGGGAAGACTTAGGGGTTCGCGGGTTCCTGCACAAGGAGATTGGTCCTTTCTTTTCACACGGGAGGGATGGATTGGCTGCTTGAAGGCAGGAAGGGACTGGCTATTGGTTCCCTCGGGACAGGAAGCCGTGGGTTGCTATGCTGGCAGCTCAACGATGTGTAATGTTCTACAAACGGGAGCGAAGGTCGGAATATGAGGCCCAGCTCGGTGTTCAGAATAGGCTGCGAAAGTAGGCAACTTCCAGGGCAGGCAGTAGCGCTTACTTCCGAGGATAGAAGCTTATTTATTTACTAGTACGTTTTTGTCCTTCTGTTATTTTTAAAACTAGCTTCTTACTGTCAGATTAAGCATTCCAAGGCTAATTGTATGAGAAACATGAAATCTGTTCAGCCGGGTGATTTGTTTAGTATCCCACCCCCAAAATTCTGTCCATTAGATTGTTCCCCCCAGCATGTCTAAAAAAACCCCTGAATGCAGCATACACCTTCCCCTCGCCGCCCCGAAGGTTATGACCATAAATTCTGATTTGGCCAAGAGTGACTGGCCCTGGGACAAAAAAGCAAGCTTCCTGGCAAAGGGGGGATTTGAAACTGAGGTCGAATCTGCATTTGTCTTTCTCACTGGTGTCCCAGCCTTCTGACTCAGTCTTCAAAAAAGCTGTCTACGCATCACAGGGGGGGAGGCGTGGCTAATTGCCCCGGCGCAGTTTGATCTGCGATTACACGATCACCGGTGGCACACCACCGGTCCTTCCCTCGTGCTGGCGGGTAAACGAGGGACCGGAGGGGAATGCTGCGCACCAGCGCGATCACACAACGGGCGTCTGGAGGCAGCCCATGCGAAACGTTTACTAGTACCTTGGAGGTACTAGTTTTTTAACGCGCATTGTTGGCAGTAAGCCATGGGTGCGCTCCACTTCCCAGACGTTGGGGTGTGATCGCGCCCGGATAATCCGCCCACCATCCGTGCCTCTCCCATGGCAAGTTTGCCGTGTGACCGGGGCCAAAGACAGTTTTCTATTTAACATACATTATAGTCCCTTGGACTGCGAGGAGATGAAACCATTAAATCCTAAAAGAAATCAACCCTGAATGTTCCCTGGAAGGCCAGATACTGAAGCTGAAGCTCAAATACTTTGGCCACCAAATGAGAAGGGAGCACCCACTGGAGAAGACCCTGATACTGGGACAGATTGAAGGCAGAAGAAGGGGACAGCAAAGGATGAGATGGTTAGACAGTGTTATCGATGCAACGAACATGAAAATAAGCAAACTCCAGAGGATGGCGGAAGACAAGAGGGCCTGGTATGATGTGATCCATGGGGTCACGAAGACTTGGACTCGACTGTGCAACTGAACAACAACAGTCCAAAGGTTGTTCATCATGAAATAAGGCTTAGTTTTTAATTATGTAGCATGAGGCTATACATGCAATGTTTAAATGCCTTGGTAAAGGAATTCCTTTAACCCATTCACAATGTCATACTCTTCCAGAGATTCCTGTAAGATTATTGGACAGTTTTTCTATCTAGAAGATGTTATCACAGATGCTTGGTTTTACAGTTCTCAAAACTGTGAGTTTGTGTCAGTAGAGATCACATGCCTACACAGAGTCCCCAGCATTCTTTTTTAACTGAGGTGTGTGAGGACCCAAATTCGGAGCAATTATGTGGCGTGTGGGGAAGGGGGATTAAGCATCCATCCCACATGATCTTCCCAAACTCAGACATCCCTAAGGAGTCACTGTCCCATTGGGACACACGTACAGGTCTCTGTATTAGTTTAGGTGATGAGGATGGAGAACCAGGCAAAAATCAACCCCATGTTCTGCTAAAGCTGCTTCTGTTGGTGCAAAAGCAAGGTGGAGCAAACAGCATCAGCTTTAAACAAGTTTCAAGGATTGCTAGAGGAAGGGAGAGGCAGGAAAAATCTGCCTCAGCAAATGCCTTCTGTGTGGGCTCCCTTCCATTCAACCCATAGTTTGGCCCTGTGAGGAACAAGATGGAACAATAGAGTTGGCATTGACCTTTGTAGCCAACTGCGGTATCGTCAGACATAATGGCTCATAAAATTAAATTTACAAGAGGAATCTGTCACTATTGTTTACAGTTTTTCCTTGATTTGGTAGTTCTCCTATTCCATGGAATAGCAACAAAAAAAAGGGGGGGGGACCCCATAGTGTTCAGCTTCCCAAGAGCCTCAGTTTTTATTTTAAAGTCCTTAGAATTGCAGATACATGCTTGTGGCTCACATTTGGTAAAATCCCCAAAGACAGAGGAGTAATTGAGTTAGCTTGTCAATGCACTACAAAGTGCCTTGCCTCTTCCCTACATTAGCTGAAGGGGAATACAAAATAGTAAAGAGTGCTGGATAGATTATGCAGCTTAATGAAAATGTAGCAGATTGGTTTTATCTGTGTAATACATACAATTACTGAATTAAATGGAGGAGGAGAATGATGTAAGGCACTTTGGGTCCCCCTTGGGGAGAAAGGTGGAGTATAAATAGAGTAAGTGAATAAATAAATACAGACTTTGGGTTACCTCAATGCAATGCAAAGAGTTGAATGCGAGTGTGTACACAGGAGTGCTGATGGTATGACTGGTCAAAAATGATGTGACCAGTTCACCAGTTAAATATTAGTCAAATATTTTTGAAGCATTAACTGTATTAGGACAGGTTACTTCTCATCAACAAGTATGATACTAGCTACAAAAATGAATTAGTAAACTATTACTGAAAAATTAACTTTGTAAAAAAGTGGTAAGGAATGCTTACAACGTTTAACAAGTTCTGTAACTTGTTAGACTCTAAATTAAACAGGAGTCCAGTAGCACCTTAGAGACTAACAAAATAAGTGTCATCAAGTCAGAGTTCCCAGAAGCTTATGCTGGAATAAACTCTCTGCTTGTCTGGTGTAGTGGTTAAGAAAAAGAGCAGTTTCTGTCAGAGTTCTCTCAGCCCCACCTACCTCACGGGGTGCCTGTTATGGGGAGGGGAAGGGAAAGGAGTTTGTAAGCCACTCTGAGACACCTTTGGGTGGGGGGGTATAAATCCAATCTCTTCTTCTTCTTCTTCTCTTAGACTTTGCTCATGTCAGCAGGTGCTTTGATGGGTGCAAGACTGCAAATGGTCAGAATGAACACCTGTCTAGAGACACGTGCTTCCTCTGTTGTGGGTCCCACCTTTATGGAGTGGGCCTGCTTGAGGAGGCCAGGAAAGCTCCCACACTCCTGGCTTTCCACAAACTATGCAAAACTGAACTATTTGAGAGGGATTTTCTGTACAGGTAACAGGGACGTACTGCACAAAATTGTTCATACACTTACTTGAATAAATGATTCGGGACTGTGGTCTTTACTGCAGTGTAAAGCTTATTGTAAGTAGAATCATGTTATTCAGTTTTTGTGTATCTATGCTTCAGTTCTTTCTGGTGGTCCCAGACTTCTAATATTCTAATGCATTGGTTATTGGACATCCCATTGTGTTGACTGTATTGACTGGCTATGTATAATCTGCCTTGAATCTCTGTGAAAAAGGCAGACTATAAATAACATACATAAATATTAGGGAAGGTTCATTTAAAAGGCCTTCATAGGTCTTTTTATGGCATCATCCTTGCCATTTGCTGTTGGCATTCTGGGAACTGTGGCCATTGGCACAGAAGCCTGAGTCACGGGCAGGGTAGGGGCATGCAGCACCCTGGGGGGTGGTCAGGACTTCACACCACACTCCACCTTCCGAGAACTCTTCCAGCACTCAGAGAACAGTCAACAGTTTTTTATTTGCATCTTGCTTACTCCCTCCCACCAGGTGGACTTGCTTTGTTCCGTTCCTTCTATGTCCACTCCAGGCTCTGCCTCACTATGGCCTTTAAATTTCCCCCCAGCATCCTGGCCCTATCCCTTCTTCTGTCCCCAGGCCCTACATAATCCCAAAGGCAGTCCCTTGCTTCCCACCGTGATGGCCACAGCCAGCCATCCCCGCCCCCATGTGGGTTCCCAGTCACATCCTGCCTACTGGCTTGTCCAAAGGCCCGCCTTCCTCCCCTGACCCAGGAGACATCTTTCTGTGCTCTTCACACTGAAGAAGGAGGAGGACGACATTGGATTTATATCCTGTCCTTACCTACCTGAAGGAGCCTCAGAGTGCCTTATAATCCCTTTCCCTTCCCCTCCCCACGACAGATACCCTGTGAGGTAGGTGGGGCTGAGCTCTTTTGAGAAGTGCTCTTGACAGAACAGCTCTGAGAGAGCCATGACTGACCCAAGGTCACACCAACAGCTGCATGTGGAGGAGTGGGGGCTCACCCAGTTCTCCCAGATTAGAGTCTGGGCTCCTAACCACTATACCACACTGCCGCTGTCATCCTCCCCCCATCAGCTCCTGGCCAAGAGAAGGGCACCTGTGGCTCCTCCTGGCTTCAGGGACTCACTCATGTTTCACAAACACCAATAACTTTTTATATTGTAATCTGAAGGCAGCACAGGCAACAGGACTTTGGTGAGTGGAACAACTTTTGATCATACTTGGTGGTTAGGTAATGCTTTTCAAGAGTTCACATACATTGTCAGTGGCAAACGGCACTTCCCCAAAGTGAGGAGGCTTACAAGTTCATGTGCCTTGTCAAACCACTCCTAGCAGCAGAGCCTGGTGGCTCAAGAATTCAAGCACACAGAAAGCATGTTGATTATTAAAGGTGGGCTGACTAGATTCCTGTCACCATCTGCACGTAACAGCAGGCCAACACCGATCAAACACAAACGGCAGCTTGTGCCATGACTAGAAAGCAAGAAATAACCAACAGGCAGGGTAGATCCCTCAAGGAGGGGAATCAGGCATCACCTTACCTGCATGAGATGATCAAGTAACAAAGCAAGCAGAAGACTCTCTGGAAAACATCCATTTTAGAGATTAGGAGCATGCCACCTATCTTGAGAGATGACCGCATCCATCTTTTTCTGTCATGTGCACAGGAATCAAGCACCTGCACAAAGAACACCCACTATTTCACACTCAGTGCTGAGGACAACAACGAGGGAATACTGTTGCTTGCAATGCCAAGCTTGGCCGACTCTGTGCTGAACTAAAGTAGACATTGACCAAGGCTCAAACTGAAAGTAAGGCAGAAGTCTGAGCCTCCAAACAGCATACTACTTCTTTAGCCCAAGTCAACAGACCCCTCCGTGGACCATTTTCTATCAAAGAAATATCGACACTAGTTAAGAAACGTTAGTATTATTTTGTCCTAGGACCTAGTTCTAGCCCCCTTGGGTCAAATCCATAAAAACGACCAACTTGAAACATCTTTGATACAGGCTGACCCTGTCGAAACTAGTTTTGAATGCTTTTAACCTAGTTCTTTTGCAAGTGGCAGAGGGAAGTGAAGAGAGACTATGACTGGCATTGTCTCTTTTCCCTCATGGGGAATCTCAAGGGGAAGCACTGCCATTAGACCTCTCAGTCACCCCAGCTAATCTAGATTATATATGGTTTTGGTGGTGTGAAGTCTCACTTCTCCATTTGGGCTGCATCTACATGTGGAAGGTAGGAACTGCAAATCAGGAACTAGGAACCAGTCTTACCCTCTGAAAGTGAAGGCTTAATGGTGGCCTCTCACCTGTGGTCAGATCTGGTCCCCTTTTTCCAGCTACATCAGAAACAGGAAAAGCAGAAGTAGGAGGTGCCTGGGCTTCCCCACTTCCTGCTTTTTATACCCATGTCTGCTTCACTTCTTTTTGTTGTTGTTCAGTCGCACAGTCGAGTCCGACTCTTTGCGACCCCATGGACCAGATCTTACTTCCAAGTAAATGCACGTTGGCTTGAGATGCCAATGTGGTTATTTTCTGAAACAAAGTAAAATGTTTATGGTACACTGTATACATTATTTATCATTATAGATCATAGATATTTATAGATCAAGCAATGGAAAGTGTAGTGCTTAGATAAATGAATCTTTTAAAAATGTTTTATTACTTTGTTTTCTTTATTGGACTTACCTCCACTGACCTGCTTCTGCCTGTTTGATATTTTTCCAAGAGTGAAGTACAACTTTGTAGGTGACCCTTTCTAATTCGATACACAGTCCCAGGTTCAGTTGTTTAGTGCTTTTAAACTATGAGGTACCTCTTCAGTGCTGCTCTCTGGTTTTCCATTTTCCCTCAATGCTAAAAGCTTTTATGTATACTTTTAATGATTTTCTGCCTGTTTGATATTTTTCCAAGAGTCAAGTACAACTTTGTAGGTGACCCTTTTTCGATACAGAGTCCCGGGTTCAGTTGTTTAGTGCTTTTAAACTATGAGGTACCTCTTCAGTGCTGCTCTCTGGTTTTCCATTTTACCTCAATGCTAAAAGCTTTTATGCATACTTTTAATGATTAATTACAGAAATATAATGCCATTAGTAGGGGGGGAAACCAGGCCTCGGTTACTGTCGGAGCGCACCGGAGCACCGCTCCACCAGTCAGGAGCCCAGGGAGCGGGCACACCCAGCCATCAGTTGGGACATGGGGGGACGTTCCCCCGCCTCCCTGAGCCCCGGGGTGGTGGCCTTGGACTCGTAGGGGCATATTCCACCTCTCGTGTGTGATGCTGCTCGGACATCACACCCGAGAGATCATACTGGCTCCCCCAACTCTCGGGGGGGGGCTCTTTAAAACGTTATGGCCACCGATGATGTTCTCGGCGGCAGCTGCAATGCCCGCGCGGGGGGTGGGTGTGGGGCGAAATGTTCCCTTGCCTCCCT
>NW_015160874.1:400920-418083 GCF_001447785.1 Gekko japonicus
ACGGAAGGCCGATGCCTCCGTCGCCCGGCCGAGATTGGGGGGGTGGGGGCGAGGCAGGCGATGGAAGGCCGATGCCTCCGTTGCCTGGCTGGAGTGGCCGCGGGGGGGTCTGGAGTCGGGCGGCCGCTGGCGGGGGACGCAGTCGCCCGGGCCGAGATTGGGGGGGCAAGGCGGGCGACAGAAGGCCGATGCCTCCGTCGCCCGGCCCTCTACAGAATCCACCCCCCAAACCTCCAGGTATTTCCCTCCTTAGAGCTGGCAACCCTACATTCCCCTCAGTGCCTGTTGGTAGGCAACTAAGCTTGGTCCTGTCACCTACTTTGGCCTTTGGGAGAAAACACATTGGGGCCAGTCCTGATAGGGTTGCCAACTCCAGATGGGAAATTCCTGGAGATTTGAGGGATGGAGCCTGAAGAGGGCGAGGTTTGAGGAGGGGTGGGACCTCAGACAGGTACACTGCCATAGACTCCACCCTCCAAACCAGCCATTTCGTCCTGGGTAACAATTGTTGCCAATCTCCAGGTGAGGGCTGGAGAGCACTCAGAATTACAACTGCTCTGCAGAAGGGAGGGCAGAAGTCAGCTGAAGTCAAAGGGGCAGATAATGGTAGGTTGATGGTTAGCTGGGAAGGAGATGGGGTTGCCAACTACATGCTGACAAATTCCTGGGGATTTGAGGGGTGGAGCCTGGAGAGGGTGGGGTTTGCAGAGGGGTGGGACCTCAGACAGGTAGAATGCCATAGACTACACCCTCCAAACCAGCCACTTTGTCCTGGGTAACAATTGCTGCCAATCTCCAGGTGAGGGCTACAGATCACTCACAATTACAACTGCTCTTCAGGTAGCAGAGATCAGTTCCTCTGGAGAAAACAGTGGACTCTGTCATTATACCCTGCTGAGGTCACCACAGCAAATTGACACTGTTTGCCCAAAGCCAGAGCACTCCCCCAGAGCCTCTTTCTAGATCTCGTTGTATTGCTTTCACAACGGGCTTTACTGCTAGTCTAAAATAAAGCAACAACCAACCAGGAACAACAAAGTTTTTACATGAAAAGGAAAAGTAAGCAATATAAGTGATCTTAGAAAGACCATGTATTGGATCTGATTAGCTTTTCCACTGGCACAAAATGCCTGAAAACATACAGGAAGTCAGTGAAGTTGTTTCTGTATTAATACAATTTAATACCACCCAGGAAATGGATCTCTGTAGTCGGGATGAGCTGTAATTCCAGGAGATTCTCAGGTCCCACTGGCGTCCCTGTCTCCAGACAACAGAGATCCCTTCCCCTGGAGAAAATGGCTGCCGTGCAGAGGCCCCTCCCCTCCCCAAACCCCACACCCCAAATCTCCAGGAATTTCCCAACCTAGAGTTGGGAACTCTGCCTACTACTATGACTTCCAGTTCTTCTGGATTGAGCCTGAATGTATTTACCCTCATGCAGTCTACTGCTGGCTTAAAGAAAAAAGTAATTTTCATAGATTCACCCTGGAGGGGAAAAACAACCTTAGATATACTGCTTAAGGAAAGCAAACGTTATGCTTCATGGAGTCACTGCTGTAAACCTTCTCATGGCAGATTTTGTAGACAGAACATGTTACTACTTGAGCAAACATGTTTGCAAACCTGGAGTTATTGAGATAAAATTAATACAGAGGTGGGCACTTGCAGGGAAAGATCAATAGGAGGGAGAAAGGGAGGTACACTTAAATTATCCTGCACCCACTGATTCCAGATGCTTTTGCTGTTGCCAACCTCCAGGTGGTGGCTGGAGATCTCCTGGGATTGCAGTTCACCTGGAGAAAATGGCCACTTTGGAAGGTGGACTCTATGGCATTGTAATCCATTTGAGTTCCTTCCCTCCCCAAATCCCACCTTCCTCAGGCTCTACCCTCAAAATCTCCAGGTAATTTCCTACTCAGACCTGGCCACCCTAGATGCTTCCCCTCACTTTTTATAGTATAGGTGATCTTACTTTCAGTTCCAGAGCCCAGTTGGAGAAAATTTATTTCAAAAAATTATTCCTGCCACCAGTCCTTCCCTGCAAATGCCTCCACCCATTGTTTACAAGGGCCATGGCCAATAGCTCTTTATGGTCTTTTAGATTGCTGTTTTAATGGATATAAACCAGAGTGTTTTTGGATATTGTTGTTATTGTACTTCTTGACTTAGCTATTGTGCGCCATCTCGGGTTTTTAATGTACGAGCCAGTAATGTCCTGAATAAATAAATAAATACATTTCCAAGCTGCCTTTCTATTAAAAATGCTCATGCGATTTACAACTAAAAACATAAAACCAATACCTTAAGTAGGTCCTTACCACTGCATTTCTGATAGGGTGAGTTGCCTCCAAAAGGCCTGTCCAGATGTGTAAGTGCCAACACAGAATAATCCCTGAGGAGGATTAGGCGTGGTGTGGTCATGGGACCTTATTCTGGCTTCAAGCATATTGTTGACTAGTTCCACAGCTGTAAGTATCTACAGGATTACTTCCTCCTAGTTCTTCAGCCTTCCTTATAAAGGGTTAAGAGCTCCTGGTGCAGGCATTAGCCCCAAATCAGCGTGACTCAGTGGATTCCCGGGTGAGGCTGCAGGTAACAGACTGAAGAGAGCATAAAAAAGGAAGCTGTAGCGTGCAGCCTTCACCAGAGATCAGGCAGTGCTGTGGAACCTGGCTATTTGCTGTGGGAAGGTCCTGGCAACTAAGAGAACTGTAACATACTGCTGTCTTTTTATATCTTGTGGCTTGTGTTGCAAAGATATTTTGCCTCTGTGAGTTTTGTTGACTATTCAAATCCCTTACAAGGCCCCTATCTCAGGCAAAACAGCCATGGTGACATGAGGACTCAGACAGATTGACAGGTGGAGCTAAGACATTTATGGGTTTAAAGGTTAAAACACTTGAACTGGGCCTGTGAACAAACTGGAATCCAATATAGTTGCCAGAATATTGATTGTATGCATAAACTGCAGTAGTCTGTTATTTGTTGTAGTTCCAAATTTCCTTCCAAAGCAACCCACATGTACAACGTTTTACAGCAATCAAGTCTGCATGTTACTAAAGCATGTGTGACAGTAGTCAGATCAGCTTTCCCCAGGCACAGCCACTGCAGAATAATCAGCAAAGTGAACAGCCTGAGGTTGCTCTTACACCCAGCCTAGTCAATGGATAAGCAGGTTGGTGTCAAAAGGGCACCTTCTTTCAATTACATTTGGTTTGTAAGCTGGCCCCCTTTTTTAGACTCTACTGAGTTAGCTATGCTGAGTCACACTGTTGTAATTTCCAGATTGGATTGTAACATGCTTTTTGCAAGGCTGTCGTTTAGGGCTGCCAAGTGGGGGCGGGAAAACCCCCGCTTTGGAGGCCCGATTTCCGCCACCGCGGAATCAGGCCCCGGGTGGAACTCCGCCCCCCCAAAGCGCAGCGTGGCTGCATCACCAGAGGTGATGCAACCACATCGATCACGTTGGGGGCGTGGCCCCGATCGTCTTTTCCCTCCGACAATCGGGGCCACGCCCCCAACGTGATCGACGTCACGCGTCACCTCCGGGACTCCCGGAGCCCGGCGATGCTCCCCCGCCAGTAAGGAGATTCGACTTGGCGACCCTACTGACGTTGAGGACATCTTGGAAGCTTCAGTTGGTACAGACTCCTGTCTGGAGTAAGCAACCTAGAACATATATAGCCAGTGCTGCTGTTAACTGCATTGGTTGCCTGTCTGCTTCCAGGCCCAATTTAAAGTGTGGTTATCACTTTTAAAGCCCTTCACAGCCTGGGAACCATTCAGATTTCATCACCCAGTACAGTCCTATGTGCCAGATGTGCTCCCGAGACAGCCTTCTCCTGGTGGTACCCTCATCAAGGATGGTCTGTTTGGCAGCACATAAGTCACTGGTGTTCTCTGTGGTGGATTCTTTCCTCTGCGGTGGTCTACCAGACTAGGTGCAGTGGGAATCTTGGGGGTTTTTTTTGATATTTTTATATGTGTATGTGTGCACCTGGAAGTCATGGTGACCTCTGGTGACTGACTGTGTGGGCACCTGTAAGCAGGGGTCATTTAGTAGAAAAAGAGGTGCAGGAGCTCAGTAGCATAATTCATTAGCATAACTTATTTGCATATGCCACACACCCTGACATCACTGGAAGTGTGTCAGTAGGCAACACCCACTGCTCAGGCTCCACTGGACTGTTTTGGATTGCTAGCTATTGGGGGGGGGACGTGCAGATTTGTCCTCGCAGAGGAGGGAGAGCTTGTCCCTGAATAAAACGTGGTCTTAAAGGTTTTGGACTCTTTTGGGCCGGGAGGGGGGGCTCTGCAACTTACGACGCGGCGGCAGCAAGCAGCAACAGCGGGACCGGAGGAGCAATCCCTGGTGGCCAGCGGCAGAAACAGCGAGCGGCTGTCGTTCAGCCTGAAGGACGCAGCCGGCCAGAGGAGGACGTTGACTCTGTGCCTGACCGCCTAAGCGCCAGAAGAAACATCCAACCAGCCAGTAGACCGCCGGGAATGGAGCCAAGCCGGACCAAAGAGACATCAGCCTCCACCTGGGTGCCGGTAGGCAGTCCCACGCCCCAGAACAATGTGGCCTAAGTTAGGGTATAAAAGTGATTAGCACCTCTCCCATGTAAACCGCCCAGAGACCCCTACGGGGGTTAGGGCGGTATATCAAATCGAAGGAATAAATAAATAAATAAATAAATACTTGCCAGGGTTGGCCCTGCTTAGCTTCCAAGATATGACAAGATCAGGCTTGCTTGGGCTATCCAGGTCAGAGGTGCAGTGGAAATCTTAATTTGCTGCATTCAGGAAAGCATGCATTACTGTTCTGTTCCAAAGGGCTTCTGGTGGAGTGTAAACATTTTTAAATTGTTTTTAACTGTGTATGTATTAACTTTCAACTGGCTGGATGCATGTAATTCTGTCCTCACTGCTTTGCCATTTTGTTAGCCATCTTGGGGTTGTAGAGATAAGGCGTGGTATAAGTATTTTAAATAAAAAACTGGTACAAAGCAGAGTTGACTTCACTAGATTTAGGAGGGTGTTTAGAACAGCTCCGTTAGCCACTTTTTACCACCTTTTTATCCAGAGGCAATAAAGAGTCAAAAAACACCCCCAAACTGTACACCTGATCTCCCAGAGGAAGTACCACTCTATCTAAAATGTGTGTGCTCTTAATCATGGTTCAACTTTACTCTTATTCCACAGCACCCTTTTCTTCTAGATTGCATTTCAGTTTGTTTGCTGTTCTCCAGAGAGCCATCATGGTATAGTGGTTAAGAGTCATGGAATCTAATCTGGAGAACCGGGTTGGATTCTGCATGCCTCCACATGAAGCCAGCTGGGTGACCTTGGGTCAGTCACAGCTCTTTCAGAGCTCTCTCAGCTCAAAAAATGAGTCTGGCCACCATTTAGTGGTCTATGATGCTAATGAGCTAGAACATAAGGCTTCCAGACAATCTTAGGATCTCCTGGCTATACCACACACAATGACATACAATAATAATAATAATGATTAATTGTCATTCTCCAGTCGTTGACTGTCTCTGTATCCTGGTTCAGCACCACAACTGGGCCTCCTAGACTTAGACAGAAAGGAGTGATGTGTGTGTATGTAAAATGCTGTTAAATCACAGCTGATTTGTCGCAACCCCAGCAAGGGACTTTCAAGGCAAGTGAGAAGCAGAGGTGGTTTGCCATGGCCTTCCTCTGCAGAGTCCTTGGTGGGCTCCAATGTTCCCTCTAAGCTGTAGAGTCTTGAGAGCAGAAATTCTACTTTGTGAGCTACTAGCATTAAAACTGTGAGCGAGTGATTTGGCTACTGCATAAATTAGTCTGCTCTGGAGCCATCCCTTCCTGAGCGAAGACAAAGATCTGTGAGCCGGAGGCTAAAAACCTGTGAGCTAGCTCACACTAACTCAGCTTAGATGGAACACTGGTGGGCTCCCTTCCAAGTATCGACCCTGCTTAGCTTCTGAGATTTGATGAGATGGGGCTAGACTGAAAGGAGAGAGCTGTGTATTATCAGTGTATTATTGACATTTCATTCCAAAGCAGATATTTCCCGGCTTGCAGATGTTAACTAGCACGGAGAACAAGGCAGGCACCTGTGGTATCACATAGATCAGTGGCAAAGGGGCAGATGTCTCCCAGAGCTTCAGTAATCTATCCTCTAGAAAGGACCAGAGCCAAAACAAATGAGCATAGTAGACTTTACCATGTGAAAATCAACAGCTGAACTGATGAGACTAAATATAGTGTAACTGGTAATTTTCTGATTAAATGAAGTAGTGAGACTTCAGTGACAACAGAATATTACGGGGTTTTTTTCCCCTCTCCTCTGCTTTTGACATTTTTTGCTGGTGCAGTTTTGAAATCCCCAGGCAAGGTGTTTGAAATGTAAAAGAAAATATTACTAACTAACAGAGTTACAGGGCATGGTATATACTTTCCATATTGTTGTGGTCAGTGATAGCAACACTGATGTAAACCAGATGAATTCTGACATTGTTCAGATTTCAAAGACTTTCCTGAAACTCAATGTATGCTGTTATTGTTTGATGGCTGTTCAGAGGCGCCTAGCTGTTGCACAGCTGTCAAAAGGACAGCCAGAATGGGGTATAATGGAGAGAAATAGAATTATTGTGAGGATTTACGAGCACTCAAATGGTATGTGTGCCTATTGTTTCATTGTGGCAAAAAACAAGAGGAAGGAAATTTTATTAAGATTATTTCATTCCAAGGACTGTAAAGGAAGAGAGCATCAAGCATACTCTAGAACATTCTTACATATCTGTGTGGGGAGATATAATCTTGAGTAGGCAAACATTATTATCCATTTAACCCAGTGTCTTACTTTTTTTTCTAGTTTCAAAACACTCTTGAGTGATCCTGGATACATAATCTACGTTTTGGCAGGCAAATGGTCAGAGGGAAATCATAAAAGACTTAGAAGAAGAAAAATTAAGTCAACTAAAACCGTTGAGAAGACAGATAAATTATGAGATCATTTTGTTCCTCTTGCTCTCCAGTTTTTCCCCAAACTAAATTTAATCCCTATAAATGTGCTCAAATATCAGGTGACATCTCTCTTATGGCCTGATGCTAAAATGGATAACACTGCGCATGGGCCTACACTGGTGGAGACTACTTGGTGGTATCCTAACAGTGTAAGCCTATGCAAGTATCATTAGAAATAAACCCCATTCGTGCAGATACCATGAAAAATGTAGTTAGCCACCATTCATGGAGTCCCCACACACACACACATGCACCCTGTAGAAAGTACCAGTCCTGAAAATCATAAGTGAAGGTTGAATATTAGTTAAGATTTTTCCTTCTGTCCCTTCTTCCCCACACAGTGTCATCAGAAATTTGCAGGAAGAGGCAGCTTTCCCCCATCCTGCTCCTTCATAGCCCAGCCTAGTATTTAGAAGATTGCATGGAAATGTAGGAAGCCCTGTCCTTGGGAGAGAGGCTCAAATCATTATTGATGTCTCTTTAAAGCTAACTGTGTTTCTAGAATACACAGCTGATGTGTTGGAGATACGTAACAAGTTAAAAAATGTTTTGCAACAAGAAGTGAACACAGAGACAAGAAAGCACATCAGCTACAAGGCAAATTAAGCCTAGTCCCAGGCTGGAGCACTGTGGAGACAAGGAAGGCAATGGAAATAGAAGATGAAGGTAGGAATCCCACCGCTGGGAGAGATCATCTTTCCCTCTAGTGATGTATCCCAGACAAAGTGAAACTTGCCATATGAGTATTGTCCTCTAGAAAACAATTGTTTTAATATGGGAATAGGCTGATGCAACAAGAAAAGGTGGTCAAATCCCCAAGTACTAAGACTTGATCCATGTCTCTTATTCCAGAGAGGAGGAGTTGTTATCATTATTATTATTTTCTGGAATAAGAGACATGGATCAAGTTTCAGCACTTGGCCACCTTTTCTTGTTGCATCAGCCTATTACAATTTCAAATAATTGTAATAATAATAATCTTATACTATACACTCTGTATAGTAATCATCATCATCATATGGCAATGTGTGTAGTATAGCCAGGAGATCCTAAGATTGTCTGGCAGCCACAAGTTCTAGCTCTTTTAGCGTTATAAACCACTAGGTGGCAAGCTAAACTTTTTACAGGCAAGAGACATTTCAGAGGTAGTTTGCCATCTCCTGTCTCTGTGTCACGACCCTGGTATTCCTTGGAGGTCACCCATTCCATAGAGTGATTCCAGTACCATAACCCCCACAGCAGCAGGCGAACAGCACTTTCATGCTGGAATCTGTGTCATTTCCTAGAGACTCAGACACAGCACCATCCCTGGCCTCCACCCAAGATTCTTGCATGGGATCTAGGTACACTGGTCATATTACCTGGTACAGAAAAGTCACAGGTGTTAGCATACAGGGCTCTCATAGCAATAAGTTCCAGTTTTGGTTATTATTTGTTTTATAAATCTAATAAAGAGTTTTCATCTGATGAAGTAGCCCTCCCACACACAAAGCTTATGCTGGAATAACAAGGTACCACTAGACTCCAGTTTATTTTTACAAAATACTACTACTCTTTAACAGTCTCAAGTTTAATGGGCAGCTGCTAAATATGGGCAGACTGAGGAGGCTGAAGTTGGTTCCTTATTCGCAGTTCCTTATTCAGGATTTATTCATGAATTCGTCCAGAAACATTGAGGAGAGTTGGAAAGCTCTGAACCCCAAAATAAGGTCTGGAACACCACATATCATATACCCCCATGTTCAGGGGACTCTCCCCTTGAAGAAGATATTTCCTGGTCCAAAGCACGATTCTTGTGCCAGCTGCTCCAAAGTGCGGTGCCCCCAGGACAATCACGCAAACAGACACTGGGTCCAGGCTGCATCCTCCCAGAATCTTTGGACCACCCCAAATGACACATTACTACACTCTGGGGACTATCCTCTGCAAGGAGACATACAGCACTGCCCAGTCCAAACACTGGTTCTGGCCCTGCACCCTTCTATTTGGAGTGCCTCTATGATGACACTATTTCTAAGGAGATTTGAATAAGGAACTGCTTGCCCTTTACAACCCAAAATAAGGTTTGGACCACCACATTTCATACACCCTCACAATCAGCAGCCTCTCCCCTTCAAGGGGACATATTCTGTCTCTGGGTCCAAAGTGTGGTTCTTGTGCCAGTCCCTCCAAAGTGCGGTGCCCCCAGGACAATCACACAGGCAGACACTGGGGCCAAGCTGTACCCCCAAACAATCTTTGGACCACCCCAAAGGACTCCTCCCCATGCTCTGGGGACTGTCCCCTGCAAGGAGACATGCAGCACTGCCCGGGCCTGGGGCACCGCACTTTGGAGCAGCTGGCCGTGCTTTGGACCAGGAAATATCTTCTTGAAGGGGAGAGTCCCCTGAACATGGGGGTATATGATATGTGGTGTTCCAGACCTTATTTTGGTGTACAGAGCTTTCCAACTCCTCAGTGCTTGTGGATGAATTAATGAATAAGTCACAAATAAGGAACCAACTTCAGCCTCCTGGCAGATTGCCCATTTAACTTACAGAGAAATTTCCCAGGGGCCATTGCCCCCTAGAGGACCCCTGGTGGCCAGGTGTAAGCACACCTAGCCACTCTGACAGCTCCTTAGGGCTACATGGCTCAGATGATTAGCAATAGCAATAAGTGTCAGGTTATCCACTGTGTTCTGTACTACTGTCCTTTTCAAAGAGGAAGCAATTACTGGAAGCGCAGAGCTTAGTGGCCCCTGCAGCCCTGGTTTGCAGTGCACAACTTTCAGTGTGGCTTCTTCCCGGCCATTTTAATTTCTCAGTCCACTCCTAGCTAAGCAATCAGGTGGCCTTTATGGCCTCTCAGAAAGGTGGTAGGAAGTCATCTGAAGTAGTCTCCTCAGGTGTCATGGGAGATCACTGAGCGTGGACTCGGGAAATTCGACCATATGGCAGAACTTCAGCCAGCCACAACCACACATTTCCCAATACAATTTCCCCTCTTTCCCACGTGTTAATCTTGTGCACTCTCCGCTCGGTCACTACAGCAGCAGAGGTAGTCACACACGCTAAAATAAAAGTACTTTTCTCCGTTCTGTTGCTATTTGTTTGCGAGTGTGAATACTGTTAGAAATAAACTGGGATATGCATTCTAGGTAATATGGGTTTCAAATAGAATATACTACGCTTCCCAAGCGCACAGGTTTGTTCCAGAGTCTGAAAGCCACGTCTCCTCTACCCGGGAAGCACCACCCTTCTCAGCCTTAGGTACGGAATAAACTGGGATATGCATTCTAGGTAATCTGGGTTTCTAATAGAATATACTTCGCTTCCCAAACGCACAGGTTCGTTCCAGAGTCTGAAAGCCACGTCTCCTCCACCCGGGAAGCACCACCCTTCTCAGCCTTAGGTACGGGTGTGGCAGCGTGATTACCCGGTGACAACAACAGGGGAAAGCATCGCATTCTGCACATGCCCAGAACCACTCTTCCCTCGCTACAGCGCAAATATTGTTTTGTTGCATGGTTTCTTCCCATGGCGAAATTCTAGCAAAGCCCTGCCCGGAGAGAGGCCGGAGCCGGGGGGGAGAAAGCGGTCCCTGTCCCGCCTTCTTCCCTGCGCTTAAGCAGGGCGGGCCCGTGTGGACCAGGGCGAGGAGTCCAGGCGGACTGTGTGGAAGCGAAGGGGGTTTCCTTTTCCCGTCCCTCCCACCCGCTCTCGCACGCAGTGTGGCTGGAGCAGGTTCCTTTCGCTCGCTCTCAGTCGGAGACGGAACTCCTGCGCCGAAGAGTCTGAAGTGGTTGCAGCAGGCGGGGGAGCTGCGGGGCCAGAGCGCCCGGCCGCCTCTCCTCGGCTGAGGAAACCGGAGCCGCTCCAGAGGAGAAGGCGCGGCAGCTCCTCCCCTGGGCCGGTGGTGGTGGTGGTGGCTGAGCCTGTGACCCGCTCTCTCGCCCCGCGGCTGGCTGGCCGGTTGGCTGACTAACTGGGTCCAGCGGCGACGTCGAGCGAGCGCCGGGCGATGTGAACCTGCCAGCGGGCTGGCGGGCGAGCCAGCGGCTCGGCGGGAAGATGTGGCTGAAGCCCGAGGAGTGCCCGCCCCCCCTGGGTAGCCCGGCTTTTTGTTTGGGGCTGGGAAAGGAGCCGCTTCCTTGGGACGAAGGGGAGACTCTTGCCTCGATTGTGGGGCGGGAGAGGCGGCTGTGCCCTGAGGTGGGGAAAGGAGATAGAAACAAGGCTCTTTGTCCGGCCTGAGGGTAGGGAGCACTGTTCCCTCTAAGCTGAGTTAGTGTGAGCCAGCTCACAGTTTTTTTAGCCTCCGGCTCACACCTTTTTGTCTTAGCTCAGGAAGGAGGGCTCCAGAGCAAACTAATTTATACAGTAGCCAAATCGCTCACTCGCAACTTTAATGCCAGTAGCTCACAAAGCAGAATTTTTGATCACAAGACGCCCCCCCCCTTTTGGGTTTCGTTGTGAACCGCATGTAGAAAATGTATATTGTGCTTTTCCTGGGGGGGGGAGACAGTTGATATCTATGCACCAGGTTAGAAGCTCACTCGCACTAATGTTCCCCCCCCCTTCCAAATCCTTTCTGGCATCCGATAAAAGATATATTTTCTGTATAAACTCCATTATTCCAAGGCAATCAGAGTTAAAATGTCTAGAACTTCTTGTTCTGGCGACTGGGACAGCTGATAAGAAAACAGTTTTTTGAAGGAGAGAATAAGTGAACAAAAAGATAGGAAGAGCAGGGTTCAAGAAGTACTGAAACTTAAACAGCTTCTTAATATATTATTAGAAGGCGGTGAGAGGCTATATTTAAGCCAGGCTATGACGTGAAAAACAAAAAAAGTGACATTTGTGAACTAGCACTGTTTTTGGGAAGCTTTATATACAGCTACATGGGCATGGCTGTGAACACATAACAGAGAAAAAGTCTCTTGTAGTGACCATAGGTTTATAGGAAATACAATATTTGAGGTCTGTAGCTACTAACAAATGAAAGTAAAATGTCAAGGAATGGTTAAAGCACTGTTCGCGTTCTTATAATTTTGTGGCTTCCAAATGCAAAAGGTGTATTGCTAAACAAAAGCACTTCTAAGGTGTTTGGGGGGATGTCCCATGTGTGAGAGGGAAGTGAATGTAAGACCAATGGTGATCAGTGTTCAGGATTAACATTAAGGTCGTTGCTGTTTGACTTGTGATGAATTTGGGAGAGCTTTTATGACTTAACTATCCAGACTAGTAACAGGAAAAAAAATCTGTGCGTCAACCTTTTTGATAATGTAGACTTTCCAGTTAACTCAAGGGTATTTTGAGAAATAATATTTTAAGTGGCTGCCTATACTATTGAGACCTGTTGTTGCTTTTTAAGACTGCCTTCTGTTTCAGCTATTGAGCAATCACAGGTACTCCAGTATAGCTTGTCAGTGATTGTGCATGTATTAAGCAAACTGGGGAAAATTTTTCTATTTCTGATGTGCTGGGCTATTACATGGCTGGATTTTCCTCGGCCCTGTGTAATAATTAATAGCCATATACATCCAGCCCTACCTTGTGACCAAAGCCCATTGCACTTGTAGTAAACATGGACAGCTGGTGCCTCCAGAAAGGAAGGTAATACATATCCCATCCAAACCATCTTTTGGTTTGTCCCAGCATCTGTCCTTGGAAGGCCCTCAGCCATGGTAGATAAGAAAATCTTCATGTTCTAGATGCTGGCAACAGAGGAAGGTTGTCGCTGTTATGCACTGCTCATAAACTTTCCAGAGGCTGGTCATTTTTGGAAACAGTGTTTGGTTTTATGGAGATGTTACTTGCCAAGGATCACAAACTGAAAAGGCAGAAGTGGAGACTAACTTCCAACTGGAAATCCCACCCCCCAATCATTTCTCCTTTCAAAAATTACCCTTCTGTCCCAAGATTTGCTGCAATGCCATGGTCCTGATATGAATGTCTCCTCCTTTCCACAACCCTTCCCAGTTTCTCCAAATATGAGATGTCAAAAGGAAAAACAAATTCAGAAAAATCAAGATGGGTAGCCATGTTAGTCTGTCCATAGCAGTAGAAAAGAGCAAGAGTCCAGTAGCACCTTAAAGACTAACAAAATATGTGGCAGGCTATGAGCTTTCCTGAGTCCCTGCTCACTACTTCAGATACCTGAAGAATATCTGAAGAAGATATCTGAAGAAGTGAGAAGTGAGTCACGAAAGCTCATACCCTGCCACATATTTTGTTAGTCTCTTTTCTAAATTCAGGCAGCTTCATTAACAAGTAATGCACAATTGCTTCTTCAGATGATTTAACTTCATTTACTTACGGAATTCAATCCTGCAAAGTACAGTGGCACTAGCTTAGATACAGCTAAACGACAATTAGATAAATTCATGGAACATAGATCTGTCAGCAGCTATTATTTGCAAATAAATGGAACCTCCGTGTTCAGAGGCACTGTACTTCTGAATACTAGATGCTATGGACAAAAAGGGAAGGGCACAGACAATCTTCATATTTTGTTTGGCCCAGGTCCTCTTTTCTCCTCTAAAAACCCACTCTCTCCTCCAGTTCCCCCTTTCAGTTGCTTCTTTCTAGATTCTTCTATCTTCCAAAAGAAACAAATCTTCATTTCTTTTGAGCAGTTTAGAATAACTTGCCAGGTGGAGCTCTCTTTTTTATTGTTCTCTCATGCAGACAGCAAACACATTTGTTTTCCCAGATCTTGTGGTGGATGGGAGAGCGAAGGAACAGAATTTAAAAGGAACAGTTGCTTATCAATATGCAACCATTTGCCGGTGCCTTCTAGTCTCACTGTTTTGAGTGTGTGGTGGTGTAGGCTCCCATGGAGTGCTCAGGGTTACTCTATATGGACAGAGGGAACAATCCCTATGGAACCCCCCCCCCACACACACACTTCTGTGCTTGTTTTCCCTTAAAGAATTTTTTTTGCATTTGTCCAAAATGGTGGGTGCTGGCAGCTGACTGCCCAAGTAAAGAGTAGCTGTTGCTAAACAGTCTCTAAATGTGCCTTTTGCAGTTTACATTAGGATGTTCCAGGGAACACAGCTACTATCTTCACAGCACACAGTGAAAGAAATTTAAAGTACTATTGTATATGCTGCAATGTAAGCAGATATATACTCACCATAAGGCGAAATGATCACTCTCCCAGTGTGATATCATGACTGATAATGTTATTCCAACTTTATGAGATAACATATGTTGTATCTCTTGTGGGTCTTCATGTAAAACTTACATAACACAAAGCTTGACTTAAGTTTATGGGTAGGACTTTTACCGTGTTTCTGTGCTAAAGTTGTTATTATCCATAGTAGAAACATCTACACTGGTGCACTGTGATATCTGGAGACATCCCATGGGCTGGTCTAGTTTATCACTCTGATATGGTTACGTGTGTCTTCATTTTGTGACAAGTCTTCAGAGTTTTCCTGTTGGAGTGAATGTAGTTAGACCCTCAGATGATTGTGAAGTGAATATTGTGTTTTGTATGATTTTATTAAGTGCTCATTGTTATGATAAGGAGATTAGAAAGTTCAACCACATGAACATATAAAGCTGCCTTGTACTGATTCAAGGTCAATATTGTCCATTCAGACAATATCAAGGTTAATATTGTCAGGTTAGAGTGGCAGCAGATGTCCAGGATGTCAGGTCAAGGTCTTTCATATCACTTACTACCTGAATCTTTTAAATTGATTGAATCTGGGACCTTCTGCATGCCAAGCAGATTCTCTACTGCTGCCCTGTAGTGCCTCCCCAAACCAGATAGCTATATGTTGTAGTTCATACATTACTTGGTTCAAAATCCTTCTTGCAAATTAAAATTAATCTAAATCAGGCCGAAGTATTGGGGGGGATAGTTTGACAAATTACAATGGAGAAGCCTGTTAGGAAGCACAATCAGATAGTAATCTTAAAGCTTTTTGACTTTTGGGATGTTCTAGAACAGATTGCATCAGGTCTTGTGAAGCTTTTTATGAAACTTCAACAAAGTTTGTTTATATTCTGACATTATCAGCAATTTTGAATACATTTGCTGCAGTTTGTTTTTAATTTTCTAGTTAAGAAGCTGAATTTTGGGTATCTATGCATATTGATTTTATGGCTGTCCAGAGTTTACTGCTGTACTAGTGTGCCATGATTGTGGTAAAGTACTGTATCGCCTATTAAAATATTCATGCTGGATTTTTACTTCACCATGCCAAAGCATCAGAGTTTTGCACTCTGATAACTTCGTTTTATTTCAGTGGAGAAATTAAGCATGTGCTTAATCCCTGCCATTTTATAAACGTTCATAATTTTGGTTGGATTGTGCCCTTGGTTTTTATTGTTGGAACTTTAGTTCTCTGAGTTCTAGCGCTCAGGCAGAAAAACTTTAATGAGGAATTTGCATGGGATTATTGTTTCAATTTAAAAGGTGTTGTCTTCATACTTTCGGTCATTAGTTTATGCTGTGGTTTTGATACCATGTCACTGGGTTTGCTACTGAACCAGTGAGGCTGAAGAAATGTATGAACTAGATTCTGTATACTTAACTGTTCATACGTGCCAAAGCAGGTAAAGCTAAAAGACTGCACAATCAGAAACTTGTTGGATTAATTTTCAGACCTAAAAATAGCTTCTACAGCTGCTAGAGTCAGGTCTTGACCAATGGCATCTTATAGATGACATTCCAAATTAAGACTGTAATGTTGAGCCCTTATGAAGTGTATACTTGAAAAATGGTTTCTCTAGATCTAAGAACACAGTGTTTTTTTATTACAGAAAACTAAATAAAGGCTTAGTTAGGACAGGATTGATAGGCTTTAGATGTCTCTCTTCATACTGCTTTATTTTCATTTACTTGCAGTCTGACTGGAAACACAAAAAAGTAAAATACAAAAAAATGGAATTTTTGTGACATTTGAATGTGCTCGTCCAGCTAAGTAAACTTAATTATAATCTTTGTAAGAACATAAGAGAAGCCATTTTGGATCAGGCCAGTGGCTCATCAGGTCAACACTCAGTCTCACCCAGCGGGCAAAACCCAAATGCCTTCCAATATAATTTATATCCAGGAATCACTGTATCCCACTGATTAATCTCATCTCACAAAGTTTTTGAAATCCCCACAATGTCTCTGTTCTCATCTGACAATAAGTATTCTAGCTCCTCCATTTTACCTTGGACACTTCTAGCGCTTGTATATAAATATCTATAATTTCCCAGACACGTTAGGCCTGCCACTTGCCACCTGTGGCCGCTGGACCTTGTCAGGCAGTCAGTATTGTTTGTCACCCTCTCAGTGGCCAGTCCTAGTCCATTTCCCTCTAGAACAGTAACAGCTATCCCTTCATCTCTTAGAGATGAGTCATCCTGAACCAGAGACATTCCATTTCCTGTCAGCTTTCTCCCAAGATTTAGTTTGAAAACTTCTCTGCCCTCCTTTTGATTTTAAATGGTAGCAGCCTGGTTCCTTCTCAGGATGAGTGGAGGCCATCTCTTTTGTAAAGGTCCTGCTCGTTCCAGAAAGCATCCCAGTGCCTAAAAAACTTAAACCCTTCCTCCCCACACCATCATCTCATCCACACATTGAGACTCCTAATTTGTCCCTGTCTAGCTGGCCCTGTGCGTGGAACAGGCTGCACTTCTGACAAGGCTACCTTGGAGGGCCTGGCCTTGAGTTTCCTGCCTAGCAGCCTAAATTTTTCCTGCAGAACCACACAACTACATTTCCCCACTTCATTGGTGCCAACATGCACAATGACCACTGATTCCTCCTCAGCACTGCCTGTCAGCATATCTGAATTAGAGTATCATGAAAGGCAAGTGTGCTGGACAGGAAAATTCTAAGTTAATCAGCATCCATAAATTTCAATGCACAATAGAATCTTCCTTATCAGGGGTCATTTTGTAGGAAAAAGAGGTGCAGGAACTCATTAACATAACTTATTTGCATATGCCACACCCCCTGACATCACCGGAAGTATGTCAGAAGGTGGGAGAGCTTGTACCTGAATAAACCTTGGTCTTAACGGTGCCACTGGACTCTTTTGAATTGCTAGCTATGGGGGGGGGGAAGAAACATGCGGATCTGCCCTCACAGAGGAGGGAGAGCTTCTACCTGAATAAGCCTTGGGCTTAAAGGTGCCAGGGGACTGTTTTGGAT
>NW_015160874.1:418256-428395 GCF_001447785.1 Gekko japonicus
TTCCCAGGCCTTGCGCAGCAGCGCAGGCCTGGAGAAGCGGCACTGGGGGGTTGGGGAGGACTCTTCAGGGCACTGTGCGGCTGTGCGGGCCTGGAGAAGTGGCACTGGGGGGTTGGGGAGGGCTGTCCAGGGCCCCACGCTGTTGCGCGGGCCTGGAGAGACGGCGCTGGGGGTTGGGGAGGGCTCTCCAGGGGTCCGCACAGCTGTGCGAGCCTGGAGAGATGAAGCTGGGGGTTGGGGAGGGCTCTCCAGGGCCCCGCGCAGCCCCGCAGGCCTGGAGAGACAGCGCTGGGAGGTTGGGGAGGCCTTTACAGGGCCCTGAAAGGCTGGGGAGGGAGATAACAACTTACCTTGCTTCTTCTTTGTCCTCCCTGGCTGACTGAGGGGAGGGCTGCTGGGAGCAGGGGGCGGGGCTTGCTACATATCCCCGCCCCCATGCCTCCTCTCTGCCGGAGTGTTGCTCTGGTGAGCTCCGGCTCAAAAAGAGGCCTGTCCTTAATTGCAAATGGGTTCTAATGATTTATGTCAAAGAACTACTTTGAGGTGTTGTTGTCTGGAGGATGTTCTTTCTCCAAATACCGAGTCCCACCAAGAAAGATTATGATGAACAGTATGGGATTTTTTTTAATCATCTGGATTTTGCTAGAATAATTTTTTTATTTGTACCAGTTTGAGGCTTACCTCCTTTGTAGTTCCCATTTCCCTTGCTTTCCTTTGGATGAGACTATGCTTTACTCCTTTCCAAAGAAAAAAACCACAATGATCGTCAAAAACAAAGTAGCATTTTTAACGAGTAATTATTATTTAGTTCCTATTCTGAGCAGGATTTCAAACTGTCAAATGCATTTTTATAATTTATTTTATTATTATTTGAAACATTTAATAACCTCCTTTTTTTCTTATGAAGCTCAAGGCTACCTGAAATATGTGTGTGTATAAACACACAAAGTAGAATACATAAAACCAAAATAACTGTTTAGGACTGCTAGTCACTTAATCAAATGCAGTCCTAAAATAAAACTTAAAAAAATATTGCTATTTTTATTATTCTATTAGATAACATATGGAAAAAACTAATTTTACTCCTATAACAATGTTCTGCTTACTGTAAATGAGATCAGGCTTCATTTAACATGTTAATTTTATCCTTTCCCATTACTGGAATTCAAAGGCTGTCATAGTTTTCCTCTCTTTTTCAACTTACCATATCAACAAATCTCTTTAAAGGAGTGCTTGTGTTTCTTCAGACCTCCCCTAAGAAATTGCCAAATTATAAAGTAAATAACAGTTTGAACAAACTTTGTAATTCCTGAAGGCAGCAACAGAAAAGCGCAGCTTCAGAAGGCCAGAATGCTGAAACTTTTTGTGAGTCTTCTTCCCCCCCCCCACGCCCGCATGGATAACAATTGGAGTTATTGCATGGGTGAATAAAGTTAGCATTACTTGTGAATGCCCATAGCTCTTGTTATATGTGAAGAAGTGTATGTCAAAAATAGTATACTTTCAATCAGGGGTCATTTCGTAGAAAAAGAGCTAGGGGATCTCATTAGCATAACTCATTAGCATATGCCACACCCCCTGACATCAGGGGCCCGGCGGTGGACCTGCAAGGCCAGCGGGAGTGCGAGGAAGCCCCGCCAAGGCCCTCCCTGGCCCCAGGCAGGCAGGGGTGGGGAGAGGTGGGGAGGAAGCAACTTACCCTCCCTCTTCTCCTGCCTCCTCCTGGCTGAATGAGGGCTGGAAGCGGGGCGGCCGGAAGCAGGGGGCGGTGCTTCGTCATGTGCGCACCTCACCCGGGGGAATTGTGTCCCCCTGCGCTCCCCCCCGAAATGACCTCTGCTTTCAATATATCTGAGGTTCATAGGATGATAAAGATGTCTAGAGTCTGCACAAATTATAACAGATAATAGTATCTAGTAGGGCAACTGTAAGGACTCTGTAGGTACTTTAAATATAGTCTTTCCACATTTTCAACTCAAGAATTTGTTGCACTTTTGTTTTGTTTTGTCTGTTTGTAATCATGGTTGCCAGGCCCTGACGCTTGGACTAGTAGCAAGACAAAAATTTGAAAAATGTCTTTTAGGCAGGCGGCAGCGATGTCATTCACAGGGAAGACCCAGAAGTGATGTCAGTCCCGTCCAGGAATTGCCAGAAACGCTGTGGTTTTACCAGAGAGTTTCTACTAATTCCTGAAGAGGTCTGATGTCACTTCCAGCTTTTACCAGAAGTGCTGGCTGCCCCCTGTGTCCCCTCTTTGTTCTCCTGCAGGTTGCCAGGCCTTGCGTTGTCGTCCTGTTTGTAATATTGGTTAAGCTGTGAGTTAGTGATCCACCCAAGACCAATGCTTACACTGTTCTTTTCAAGTACAGTACCGTTATTGGCATAGTAAATTTAACTACACTGTTCTTTACCATTCTAGATCCCGAAAAACGGAACTGGAAAGTCTTGTTACCTGATTCAATGGATCAAAACTGATTTTCACTTGGTTGTTTGGTGAATTCTAGGGTATTTGTGCGATCGGTTAGATGGCATGTAGTGTAGAGCTCATTCTATAATTTTTATTTTTCCCTCATGTGATGATACATCTGATAGTGTATAGTGTAAAACTAGAACAAAACTAGAGATTGTTTAATGGCGTTTCAGTGCAAACAAGAAAAGGTAATTCTGTGTTCACTACTACCATCAGATAAGATGTTATATTGCACTAGCGCTAGTGAAATCATGGTAAAAGTTGTGTTGCTAAATTTGGACTGTTATATTTTCTGTTTGCAATGCAATAGTACATAGTGTTTGAACATAGTACGTAGCGTCTGGGGTTTGAACTTCAGGAATATGGGGCTGCCGTTTCCCCCCACAGAATACATGTAGCACAGTTAAGAAGGTAGAGGAAATAGTGGTTTGAACAGTTTGTCTCTTACGTGGTTTGTCTTTAAGCTGTTTTCTAATATTAAATAGCTGTAGGGTTTTAGAGGTGAGGCTGTCTACTTGTAATGTTTTGGCATGTCTAATAAGTGGGATTTACGAAGATCTTTCCTAAATATTGGGGTTTTATTTTCAGTGTTCCAGCAATGTCCCCATGGCATTCTGTATTTATTATATTTAAAACATTTGTTAGCAGCCTTTCTTCCTTGTGGCAGCGTACAAACATATATAAAACACATCAAATAAAACATTAAGAATATAACCAAATCTTTTAAAACTGCTTCTGAAGTTAACCAAACACAGTCCTAAATAAAGCTGTCTTCAGCTGCCTGGCTCCTAAAGATCAAAAGTGAGGGGGCCAGGTGCACCAGCCTGGGGAGGTTATTCCTGGGGAAGCTACCATTGAAAAGGCCCTCTCTTGTGTACCTACCAAATGAGCTTCTTTGATAGATGGGACAGTCAGGAGAGCCTCTCCCTGTGGTCTTAATTTCCAAGCAGGAAGATATGGGAGGATACGGTCTGTTACATACCCAGTCCCAAGCCATGTGGTACGCATTTTGATAGTGTTAGCAGCACTGGATGCTTTAGGTTCCCTACTTCTGCCCTGTGGTCCTTCTAGGGATCCCATTCCCCAGTTAGGGGACAGGGGATCTCCTGGGTTTTCAGGCTCCTGCCTGCTGCCGGCCAGCTGGGGGAAATCCCGCCCTCAACGCGATGTACTGACATCACACTGAAGTGATGTCATTGACGTCACATAGTGACTCTCTGGTTTTTAGGCAAAACTCTATGGTTTGAGGGCAATCTTACCATAGAATTTTGTCCAAAAACCAGAGCATCGCCTGCAACATCACCGATATGATAACGTCACTCCCCCGCCCCCCGAAAGTGCCTCCCCTGCCGGTGCAATCCTCGGACCTGGCAACCTTAAGTCCTTCTGCTTCCAAACTCTATAGCAAGAATAACGATATTATTTATAAAGCTGAGCATTTTTAAACATGATTATTAAAAAATGTGGTTGAGTGTTTTATGTACACTTGGGATGACACTGTGGACAACTTATTTAGTACATTTTTATTTCACCCTTCCTCCAAGGAGCTCCCGGCAACATACTTTGGTTTTCCCTCTGTCATTCTGCCTTCACATTAACTCTGTGGGGTAGGTTAGGCTGAGAGAGTGACTGTCCCAAGGTCACCCAGTGAGCCTTGTGACACAGTGGGGTCTCCCAAATTGTAGCTCAGTACTTGAATCACGGTTCTCTACTATTTGATACTATAGGCATGTGATGGAGCTTAGCAGCTTTGGTGCCATAATGTGTATAATCCTAGTTTTAACTGTGTGTGATCCAGGGCTCTCTAGATTTCCCTTTCCAACTCTGACACTTGCATTGGAGCCTGTTCTTAAGGGTTCTCCAGGTTGTCAAAGAGAGGATAATGATGGGGGCCTTAGGGGCTAAAATGCATAAAAATTCTATTTCCTGTTAACACTCCAGCCATAGCTGTTTTTTCAAGCTCACACCATGGCACAAGCATTTTTTTGGTAAGAGGAGCTGTTGCAAACTGTTGCACCTGAAATCAGATGCTGGAGTCTGAAAGCTATAGTGTAAATGGGAAGAAATCTGCTGTACATGGCTGAACAAACAAGTCACAGCAACCGCCTTGCCTATTCAGCAATATGAGCTGATGCAGTAGAAAATTCAAGAACATGTTCAGCAAAGTATGTCCTCCCCCCTCCATGGCTGTTTGTGTGTTCGCCTCCCTTCCCCCCCCCCACAGGAATAACTTTCCAGCACTGAAGGTAAAACATACAAACAGACCAAATCCAGGAATTATGTACCATATCAAGTTACACACACATCTCTCTAAAGCAGAAGCAGCCTTTGGAGTTGCAAAACTGGAAAATAGTCCTCAATCTCCTTCTGATTTTTGTATGGAATGTTTTGAAAGCATATGTTTTGAATTGGAAAGAAAGCAAACTTGTTCCACCAATTTCAATAGGCTTCAATTGGAGTGACTCTGCATAGGATTACTCTGTTAGAGGGCTAGTCCCATTCAAACATCTTCCTGTGTGACTGTAACATCTCATGTTTCTGATGATGGATTGGATTTATATCCCGCCCTTCACTCAGAGTCTCAGAGTGGCTTGCAAACTCCTTTCCCTTCCCCTCCCCACAACAGACACCCTGTGAGGTAGGTGGGGCTGAGAGAGCTCTTTTCAGAACTGTCCTTGAGAGAACAGCTCTGATAGAACTATGGCTTGCCCAAGGTCATCCAGCAGCTGCAAGTGGAGGAGTAGGGAATTAAACCTGGTTCTCCGAGATTAGAGTCCGCACACTTAAGCACTACACCAAACTGGCACTTAACCGCTACACCAAAAGGCCCCATGTCAAAATAATGTCCCATGTGTAAAACATGCACATTGAAAACAAAGTACTGGGAGAAATAAAAAAAAATTACTGGATTGGATTCTTTGTAGTGCCAGTATAAGAAGCTGCAGAAGTGCTTCCCGCTTCAAGAGCCAGGCACCTCAGACTTTTGAAAAGGCGGTGCCAAGAGGACTTGCACGAATAAGCTACACAACATATGGGTAGCTGCACTGAAGATAAAAGTGTAACCAAAATCATTCCTCTCCTCCTCTTCCATCAGCAGACCTCACAAAGGGCAAATTTGTCCACTTTTTGGCAGGTTTTTATACTATTGCTACATATAATTCAGCTCACTTAAATTTAGCTTTTTTCTTAATCTTTTTAAAAACTTACTTTGCATTCATTTGCAGCTGGAAGTCTTGTGTGTTAACCAGTGAATGTGATAGAAAAAAGTTCATCTGAAGTGGGGGAAAAATGAGGAACTGGCTGGTAACACCAGTCATTTAGGAGAAGAGAGAGGAATTAAACATTAGAAGAAACAAGAAGTATACTTTTGTGACGTGGTGTGGAGGATTAACTTTTGATTTTTGTAAAGCCACAGGACAGGTTCCTGATATTGCTTGCACCTGCGCCACATGTTGATTATTAGTGGCTATCTGGCACCATCAACGTTGTAGGATTGTATAATATCCTGAGAGGAATAAAGAGCAGTAGTTTTAATACTTATTTTATCAGTAAATAGTTGGTTTATTATATTATTTTTATTACGTTCTGTTTTTTAAATCATAGTATTCATCCTTCTGGCCGAGTGGATTTTACTTTCCCTCCCTAGGCTCGTACTAAGTATTTCATATTTGTTACCTTCCACCTTTATCTTTGGCCGGAGTCTTCCGGGCACTTGCTTGGAAGTCAAGACTAAAGACCTTATCAGATGCTGTTTGTGGAATAATGCCACTGAATCAGAAGCAGCAAAAGATGACACTGAAAGAGGTGCCCTGATTCATGGAGTTCTGGGAAACATTTTTGTTTTCCAACTGTGGTGATACTTTGACGTTTTTTGCTGTATGAACATATGGCTTGGGGGGATCAGTGTGCTATGCCTGAATCCCAGCAGACGTGTTGGTGTTGTAGAAGTGTTGTAGACATGCTACAATGAAACTTACTCTTGAACATAGAAAAAGAAAATTACAGCTTTGTCCTGTCATTTATTTGGTGAATCTACAATATTGTATTGACTGTTCTTTCTCATGAACCAATCTCAATGAGAATTTAAAGCCTTCAATGAGAATAAAAATAGGAAACTGAGGTCTAAGGGTTTTGACTTCAGCACAACATGGATTTCAGATCTTTCTCAAATTTTGACTCCAATCTAACGCTGCAGACTGTCTAAAAGGATGGCAACTTAACCCACGTTTTTTGCTGTATGAACATATGGCTTGGGTGGATCAGTGTGCTATGCCTGAATCCCAGCAGACGTGTTGGTGTTGTAGAAGTGTTGTAGACATGCTACGATGAAACTTACTCTTGAACATGGAAAAAGAAAATTACAGCTTTGTCCTTTGTCATTAATTTGGTGAATCTGCAATATTGTATTGACTTGTTCTTTCTTATGAACCAATCTCAATGAGAATTTAAAGCCTTCAATGAGAATAAAAATAGGAAACTGAGGTCTAAGGGTTTTGACTTCAGCACAACATGGATTTCAGATCTTTCTCAAATTTTGACTCCAATCTAACGCTGCAGACTGTCTAAAAGGATGGCAACTTAACCCATCCCTTGTTTTACTGGTTCACTTCATTTTCTGAGTACCTATTTCTCTTGAGCAGGTCAGTTTTAGGGGACACTTGTATAATCAGCTACACGAAAAATTGCTATGAGAATTCATAGCCCTATGTTAAAAATTATTATTTTTTTCTTTGTATTTGTTCAGGTCGCTTGGTAGGCGCTCTGGATACTGTGCTCGATTCCAATGCCCGTGTTGCTCCGTTTCGAATTTTGCTCCAAGTGCCAGGATCACCAATTTATTCTGCCATAGCATGTGGTGAGTTATTGAATGGATCCGAAGTTTACTGGGCCGTAGCCATTGGTGAGTTGCATACCAGACAAGAATAATGTCTGAGCATGCTATGGTCTGCATGTCAGAGAAGCTGAAGGTAACATGAATGAATAACCTTGCTGTGTGCTTAAAGGCTTATTTAACAACCAAAATGTAATTTGTAACATTTCCAGTTATAGGAAATTAGTTACTTGACATTAAAAGTGCCTGAGACTGCACATATAAAGCTAGCATTTCGGGATATTTTATATGGAAGGGAGTGTGTCAGGGAGATTTTACGTGGAATTTCTACTAGCCTGTTTTAGCTTAGATACTTTAATTACAGTGCTTTGTACAGTATAGAAGTCACAGTTGTAAAATAGATTATCACTCCCTGAAAGTACAGAGCAGTCCCTTTTTATACAGATGATATTTGTACGTTTTGAAGACACAATGGAGTGAAGTAGAAAGATCTGTAAATGATGATCAAATGAGAAAATGAATTTTGTCTTTAAAATGTGCTTTGATTTTCTTCTTCTAAAACATACTTGAACCCCAGGATTAGTGGAGTACAGTTTTGTTTCTATGTAGTGTGGGGTTACTTGTTGGTTCTTTGCAAACAATCCTGTTACATTGGTTTCTTTGGCTTTGAGAGTTGCTTGTCTTGTCATATTTCTCACTAGTGTGAACAGCCTTCTTATCTAACCCTTCCAAGGTAAAAAAAAAAACTACACTACTTTGGCATTGGGGTCAGAGTGACCCCAAATTAAAGCAAAAGTAATAGAAGCCTGAAATTCTCTCAATCACGACATTAGCTACTATGGAAAAAAACTCAGGCCTCAAGATTAACTTTCTTCAGCAATGCAGGAACAAGAAGAGTAAAATTTGGAACTGGGGTCAAAAATACTCCTAATTGAAAACATCAAAAACCCACAGAAATGTAAATGGGGTCAAATTGACCCCACCATTTTTTAAAGCATAAAACACAGTTGGGAATATGTAACTGTTTATTTTTAACTTACAATATTGAAACCTAACATAATAATAGTGCAATGTGGAACAAGAGATTTAACATAATAATAGTGCAATGTGGAACAACAGTTAACAAAAAAAATGAGTTAACAGGTGACACAGGTAGAATATAAATAGGTAAAATACAGTACAGTTAGAACTTTTACAAATGAGAACTTTTTTCTCTTGAAAAGTGCCTACTTGCATGTATTGCATAGTAAAACTGCATGTTGTAAGCAGACAAAATGTGCATACTGTGTCCATTTTCTTTGGGTCTTGCAGGGAAACAATCAGCTCAATGGAGAGGTGGTTAGTGGTCATCTAGAGTTCCAGGCTGAATGGCTCCTTCGAGCTAGGAAAATGTGTATTGGTTCAGTGGATGCCTGCAGACATGGGAACAGTGCTAGAATAATTTATCAATATTTCTTGGGGTCACTAGAATCCCGATTATGGTTATGTTTAGTACTTTCACTTTCAAGCCAAGTTAAGCGGGCCAGAATGACCCCATTTACTCTTTTGAGAAAACTCAGACTTTAAAAAGATAGGCAGTGGGGAGGGAAGAGATGGACTTCAGGGCACTGCGGTTCATTGGGGAGAAAGCATAACAGGAGTTCGGTGGCTGTAGAAATCTTTAAATGGGTACACCATTTTTTCCCCATGACTTCTGGGATCAAAAAGAACCCTGATTCCTTGGAAGGGTTAAAATAACATGTTAAAAACATAGTATTAATATGGTTCTTCCATGTGTTGTTGAAGGGTGTCTCTCCTCTTTCCTTTGCTCCGTGAAGGGTGTCCCTCCATGTGTTGTTGATCCAGCTTGTGTTCCTGCTTCCTAGAAGGCTGTGGTTCCCTGATGTTTTGTCCCCTGCCCAGACCAGCTTTTTGTGCCCTGGTGCTTAATAATGAGGAATGTTCACTAAGAGGGTCTTGTAAAAATAAACTCCTCTTAACAACAGGAAGATAATTATCATAGAATCAATGTTGCATTTCATTGAGCAACAGCGTGCAGCCAGAGCATTTTGGCATCTGTATAAAGATAGGTTCATAAATGGTGGAGAAAGAGCATAAATTATTTAAATTTGTTTGCCAAGGAATGCTGCCACCAGCAGCATTTGAAACAGGCGTTCTAGGCTTGATTGCAGTCAGGAAAAACAACAGGTGGACTCTCTCTTTCCCACCCCCCCCCATTGATTTTTGCATACTGGTTCTTTGACCTTCTTGCAGTAAAAGAAGGGCAAAATTGCTAAGATCGTGCTTTGCGCTCACTTCAAGTAACTAGAGACAGACATGACCTGAGGAATGCAGTTGAGAATACACATTTACGATTCCTACGTTTTTCTATCTTGTATAGAAGTGCAAGTACGTAGAAGCTGTTCCCTTTGTCCTTACAATACACATAAGTGGTCAGCTAGAAAGATCATTACTCTGCTGATATTTATGAGGCATTTCTACGTAGGAATTTTCTGTGTATCTAATATCGTGTGTTCTGGTGTTTGTTTTGAAAAAGAAATGATAACCGACAACCTAAGAATAGCCTTGCTAATAATTTCGAAGTATCTGTTCAGCCTGTCGTGCTCACCTGTACTGCTTCTTCCACCTCCCTCCTCTTCCCAGTGCGCTTCAGTGATCGTGTACTCATCTGTGTTGCCCCCTCCTTAATCTGCCCTGGTTCTTTTCTCTGTTCACTGCATTACTGTCACAAGGATACACAGGTGTTAATAAGGTTTGTAAGACGGTGTTAGGTATGATTTGCTACAGTAGCTTATAGCCAGTTGCATTTATGCAGCATGGATATGTTTAAAGCTTTGA
>NW_015160874.1:428443-430399 GCF_001447785.1 Gekko japonicus
GTTTCACTATCTGGTTATGACATTGTTGAAGACTGGAATGTTAATTTTTAACTGTCAGTTTGCCTGGTATGTAATAACACTACACTGTGCACTGAAAGCTGCATGCTCTAAACTCTGTGTACATTAATGTGGGTAAAGAGCCAATTTGGTGTAGTGGTTAAGTGTGCAGACTCTAATTTGGGAGAACCGGGTTTGATTCCCCACTCCTCCACTTGCACCTGCTGATGTGACCTTGGGTCAGTCACAAGCTCTGGCACAGCTGTCTTTGAGAAAGAGCAGTTTGTGTCAGAGTTCTCTCAGCCCCACCCACCTCACAGGGTGTCTGTTGTGGGGAGGGGAAGGGAAAGGAGTTTCTAAGCCGCTCTGAGACTCCAAGTGAAGGGTGGGGTATAAATCCAATCTCCTCCTCCTCCTAAAGAAAATAGGACTAATGCAGAAGGGTTGTTGAGTGATAAAGATAAGTGTACATGGCAGTAAATTTAAAGGAAAGAACAGAATAAAAATCTAGTCAAAGAGAAGTAATTTAAATTGCATCTCCATAAAAGGAGTAGAGAATTGACTGTAGTGGACGTAGTCTACTGTTAGACATTATTTATAGACTGTATTTATAATATGTTTGTACGTATTTATAGAAACTGTTGGCCACAGAATTCTTTGCACTGCATAAGGAACAAAAATCCTGACTACAAAATTGTGAGGGTGTCCAGTTTCATTTGCCAAGCTTCTTATCTGAATTTTAATCTCCATCATACCTTGTAACCCAAGGAAAGCATAGTCCTAAAGCAAACGATAAACTGAATATTAAAACTATATGAAACATATAAGTTAAATATCAGGTTTTTTCATTGCTGTTAGTTGTACTGATAGTTCTTTCTTAGGCCTGAAGACAGGCCCTACCCTTCAGATTCACAGATCTTCCTCACTCCTGAAGCCCTGTCATGTCTTTGCCCTGTCATTGCTTTATCATTTAACTTACTCGCCTTTTTCGTAACCCATCTCCCCTCCACTTGTTTTTCCAAGTAAAAATATTCAGCATCCTTTCATCTGCAGCACCATCATAACAGGTATAAGTACTGTAACAGTGTAAACTTAGTTCTTCCTTGTGGTCCCGTCTTTCTAGAGAGCAGCTGCTGCTTGTGAAGCTGGCATCATACATAGCAGTTCTATTTTATACTGGTATTTTGTCCTTTGTCTTTAAATGCAACTGTGGGCAGCTGCAGCTGCAAAGCTTTTGGTGATTATATGAAGTCTTCCATCATGTTAAAAAGCAAAGGTAATTTTAATGTTGTTTTCAGTGTGTACATGTGTTTGAACAAGGGTTACCTTGATGGATGGTGTTTATCAAGAGCCATCATCGTCAGGCCTTCCTGTTGAGGAAATTAAGTCTTGGAAAGGTTCCCTGGCAAATGGCACTTTCTGTGGGAAACCTAACAGAGGAAAGTGGAAAATATTTAGTGATATTTATCATCTCTTTTGTGTGAGGTTCTGTACAGTATCTTTAATGGTCACAGAGCGCAGGTTAGATTCTGAGATTTCCCTGATAGCTCTGCTATTTTTATTTACAGCTTACGTTTGTTGGGTACAGCTGCTGGCTCCATGTTTGAGGCTTGGAGAATGCTTCTTACAGTGCTGTAGTCAGCCTTAGTTAGTGCCTTTCCCCCCCTGTGATGACAAAAATAGTCATGTTTGAGCAGGGGTCGTTTTGTAGAAAAAGAGCTAGGGGAACTCATTAGCATAACTCATTAGCATATGCCACACCCCTTACATCACCGTAAGTGTGTCATAAGGCCACACCCCCTGACATCATCGGAAGTGTGTCATAAGGCCACACACCCCGCCCCCAACGGTCCCGGCTGCTGCTGGCGGCCTTGCAGCTCCACTGCCAAGCCCCATGAGGGGCCCGGCGGTGGACCTGCAAGGCCGGCGGGAGGGCAAGGAAGGCCCGCGAAGGGCCTC
>NW_015160874.1:430496-433747 GCF_001447785.1 Gekko japonicus
CTTTGTCATGTGCCCCGCCCCCGTACCTCACCCGGGGGAACTGCGATCCCCCACGATCCCACCCGAAATGACCTCTGTGTTTGAGAGCTTGAAGAGAGAAGATAAAGATCATATCTTTCAAATCTTAATATCAAAGCAGGGAGCATGGTTTAGAATAATGAAACCAGGTGGAAGTTAAAAGGTTAAACCTCTTCTTCCTTCATTTCATGCCCCATAGGCATGAGCCTGCAATTTGTGAAGTATTCTCAGTATCCTAAACTCTGAAAGTCATGGGGCAAGGTCTTATGATGTCATACTTTCACCACTGGGTGGGTTCATTCTAAGTAAGGTCAGTTCTGGCCCACGTGAATTGTGTGCCCCTGCATTCGATGTTAATGCTTTGCCTGTTTTCTGCACCAAATATGCAAATAATTAGGGATGCCAAGTCCCCTTGTCGCTCCAGCGGGGGGATTTGGGGGGCATTCTGGGGGTGGACGGGGATGCCCCAAGCCCTGCCTCCACGCCCCAGCACCAGAGGCGATCACCTGCCCAGCCACCCCTCTCCCTCCCCTCCTGCCCAGTTTTAAAGGCTTCAGCTGATCAGCTGGGACCATGTGGCCCGCCCACCAGCCGGCGGGGGCCTTCAATCTAGCAGGAGGGAGGGAGAGGGGTGTTTGCGGGCCACACGCTTGGCTTGCAAAAAGACCCTTTTTGCGAGCTGCGTGTGTGGCTTCCAGCTGCCCCTCACCCTCCCTCCTGCTAGATTTAAAGGGCTCTCCAGCTGGTTGGTGGGCCATATAGTCCCTGTCGATCAGTTGAAGTCCTTTAAATCGGGCAGGAGGGGAGGGAGAGGGGTGGCCATGTGGGTGGTTGCTTTTGGGGGCTGGGTGTTCCAGTGAGAAAGGCAGCCTATGAAAATATAAATAAAATGTATTTAATTGTGTGTAAATATGTATACAAATGGATCAAGATAAACAGTATTTTATTCTTGCTGATAAGTAATATCACAATACAAAAAGTCAGCAGTGTAACAAAGGTCTTCATTGTTACTTTCTTTGTATATGTGTTTTGAAGACTTTAACTCAGGAGTGTCAAACATAAGGCTCATGGGCTGGAACTGGCCCATCCAGGGCTGTGATGCAGCCTGCAAGCAACTGGTGCAAGGGAGGGAACAGGAGGCTGCTCAGGGGTGGGTGGAGCCACTCCAATTGTGGCTTCAGCACAGTGGGACAACCTCATCTGCAGCAGTCAAGCAGAACCCTTCAGGGACTGGTAAGTTGGGAGCCACTGCAGCCACATCCATACCTCTGCACTCAGCCTGCAGCTCTGGGTTCCGGGTGGCTGCAGGAATCAGTGTTTGCATGTGGGAGGGTGTGCAGACAATCGTCTGTAGGGGGATGGGAGCATCTGCCCAGTGCTGCACTGCTGGCTCTCCAGTCCACCCATGTGGGGTTTCCTCTGCACCCCCCCACCAATGTTCCCTCTAAGCTGTGGAGTCCTGTGAGCAAAAATTCTACTTTGTGAGCTACCGGCATTAAAGTTATGAGTGAGCAATTTGGCTACTGCGTAAATTAGTTTCCTCTGGAGCCATCCTGCCTGAGCTAAGACAAAAATGTGTGAGCTGGAGGCTAAAAAACTGTGAGCTAGCTCACACTAGCTCAGCTTAGAGGGAACACTGCCCCCCACCAGCCCATGGGGCTTTGCAGTGAGGCCACACCAACTTGGAGCTTACCAGTTGCTGTCATTTATACAGTTTCTATCTCCGGTACCTGGCATTACGTTTTATGGCACACATGGCCTGGCCCGCCAAAGTGACATTTATGTCAGATCTGGCCCTCATAACAAATGAGTTTGACGCTTCTGCATTGTTTTTGAACAAGAAGTGCTGTGGATGAGGTTGTCCACTGTGCTGAAGCCACAATTGGAGTGGCTCCACCCACCCACCTGTGAGCAGCCTCCTGTTTCCTCCCATGCACCAGTTGCTTGCAGGCTGCATCACAGCCCTGGATGGACCAGTTCCAGCCCATGGGGCTTATGTTTGGTTGGCTTAGACTGAGTTGATTGAAATTGAATACGACGAAGATGGAGGTCCTGTGGCTAAGTCGAAACGGTCCAGGGGTAGGGATTCCACTCCTGACCTTCAATGAGGCTCTGTTGGTGCTAGCGCCGGAGGTTAGGCGCTTGGAAGTGCTCTTGGATGTCTACTTAACAATGGAGGCCCAAATAGCAGCCACTGCCAGATCAGCTTTTTACCATCTGCTGGTTAGGCAGTTGGTTCCCTTCCTCCAGCGTAGTGACTTGGCAACAGTGATCCATGCGATGGTCACCTCGAGACTGGTCTACTGTAACGCTCTGTACATGGGGCTGCTCTTGTCTCAAATCCAGAAGCTGCAGTTAGTGTAGGATGTGGCGGCCAGGCTGTTGATGGGTATCCCGATGCGGGAGCACATCTACCCAGTACTGAAAGCACTACACTGGCTGCCAATAGCATACCGGATTCGTTTCAAGGTGCTGTGTGGCGTTCTTGCTTATAGAGGGAGACTGGTTTTCCTTTAAATGATATTCTGTGTATATCAACTTGGTAGTTTTCTGCTGCCATCAGGAATTAAAATTCCAATTCTCTCTTGGTAGTATGACCTAGGGTCTGGGCACTTCAGAGGACTATGTGGCCCTGAGGAAGGACTGTACTGAATTCTGGGATATGTTTAAACAAATATTGATTTATTGAATAAAGAACAAAATAGGTTTCTGGTTATCTTGAACTGTTTTTGGAAAAAGGAACTTGTAAATATAACTGGCAAGATGTCACACACAGTCTCTCAGACACCAAAATTCCACACTGACAGGCTTCTCTCTCTCATATATGTAGCCACACTGGCTAAGCTCTTTGTCTTAGGCACACAAGATAAAACATTTGTCTAACTACACAGTTTAGACACTACTTGTTTCTTTGCCATATAGACTCTCTCACAAAACTTTTAGAGTCACACAGACCCTCTTCGTAGCTCTTCCACACTTCACTTTCCCAAAGACCCATACACAGAACTCTCTGTCATAAAACACTCACACAGATTCCTCTCAGAACATCTCCTCCCACACTCAGTCATCAGCTAATCAAATCACACTTGTCTCCCTCTATCACTCTTCTTACAGTACTGCAGTCAAACCCACCATTTAAAGACACACACACCAAAACATGGAATCATTACATGCTGGTTTTAACCTTTAAAGCCCTATATGGTCAGGGTATAAATCAAATCAATAATAATAAT
>NW_015160874.1:433955-441305 GCF_001447785.1 Gekko japonicus
CTATGATAGGTTTTATTGTATTTTATGAACTGTTGTAAGCCGCCCTGAGCCCACCTCAGTGGGGAGGGTGGGGTATAAATTGAAGTATTATTATTATTATTATGATTATTATTATTATTATTATTATCAACAACAACAATAATAATAACAATAACAACAATAATAATAATAACAACAATAATAACAATAACAATAATAATAAAGCACTAAAACATAAAAACAGAAATGTGATTTGGGCGAAATACTATGTTACTGTATATTATGTATCTGTTTTAATTCTTGGTGCTATAACCTTGTTATATCTCTTCTTTCAAATGTGATAATTTCCCCGGCAATGGTACATTATTCCATTTGTTTCCTGTTTCTTGTCCTAGGTGCAACAGATGAGGAAATAAATCAGCACTGGGAGTGGCTGGAACAAAACTTACTCCACACCTTGTCCGTTTTTGATAATAAAGAAGATATTGTTAGTTTTGTCAAAGGAAAAATAAAGGTATGAGAATGGCCTGTTTCCATCTCTTTCATAGACAAAGTTGGTAAAGAAGGCTATTATGGAAGAATGTTTTTCTTTTCCCTTTAAGTATCTATAGGAGCAAAAATATACCAGCTAGGTTGATAAACAAACTTTCTGTTCTTGTAGCTTAAGGGATTGTAACTGTGTACTCTTGAACTCGTTTCCATGTTTCTGTATTGTCTTTTCTACAATATAGACTATGAAATATCACGTAGATATTCTTCCTCTGTTCACTAGCTCATTTGACTAATTTCTCTGCTAAATGTGAAAAAAAAATCAGTCTCTTCATTCTCTCTTAGGCAGAACATCATGTGCCTGTGAACTTGCTTGCCCACAAAATAAAATTGTTTATCTAAAACATCTGTATGCTACCTCACAGCATAATTCCTGAGGCAGCATTTGGTACCTAATAATTAGAAACCTCTTTCTACCAGAAATCCCATTCTAAGACTTAAATGGGCACTATTGCCTAGAAACTATTCCCTTATTCATAGGTGAGAAATTAAGTGCCTTTGCCTTGTATTTGGAAATGGGCTAGTTTTCTGCAATCTTCAATTCTGCATTTAATATTTTTCTTCCTGACCTTTGTCTGATATCCGAGTTTACCATGTATCTCTGCTTGGAAAATTCAGGAAGGATACATCTGTGTTTGGTAGTATCTGAAGCAACTTGTCATATAATTAGAACGGTTATTTACTTTGGCTGCCTCTTGCACAAAAAAAAAAAGAGTCAGAAGTGAAGAGTGTATCATATTGTTGTGTTTGCCTTCTGACCTTAGTTAAGAGCGTGTTGCAAGTTCTACAATTATATATAGGAAATTTTAGATTTATTACCTTTCATTTTACTGACCAACTGACAAACATATGCCCAGAGGTCTAATACAGCCAGGGGAGGTGTCCAGCTGTTTCTGTGATCCCCTGTTAGGAAGGTTTACCCTTAGTAGTCACTACCTGAAGGCTCTATGAAAGTTGCCGATTACAGTGGCTTTAACCAGCTGGAGAGGCTTTTTGCCCTCCCCTCCAGTCAGTACAGCTGAGCAGCTACTGCTTCAGCCTGCAAGGAGGGTGTGTACTCTAGAGACTACATTGAAGACACTTAGCATTTAGTTATTCAAGACAGTTATACCTTGTTCTCATCAGTTTAGCTTGAGACCGCTTCCAGAGAACAGTTAACTTAAAAAAAACAACCACCAGTGTGTATTTGCCTGAATCTGTGCCTGGAGGGATATGGCAGGTAGATCGTAAGGTGGCTGGGTCAGCCTGGCATTTGCTTGGACAGGAGCCCCTCTTTGACACACCCAGCCCAATCAAGAGTGATGGCAGCCACAAGCGGCTGGGATGAAGAACTCTGGCAGAAGGGATTATCCTTTTCCCATCTGTTAGTGTTTTGGTCTTTCAAGCAACTGCCGCTGCCATTTTTTATTTTGCTACCAGTGTGCAAGTAAGGAATGGGCTTGAGAGCAGTAGAACTGGCAACATGCTGGCATTTGGGTGGTAATGGAGGTCCATCTTTGGGATGAGAGGCTGCAAGAAGAGAAGCTTTTCGGTCATGCCACTTAACAATAAATAGCGCTAAGGTACTTGCCAACAGGCTCCTGCCAACCTAGCAGTTCGAAAGCAAGAAATTGCAAGTCGATAAATAGGTACCACTTTGGTGGGAAGGTAACAGAGTTCCGTGCGACTCGGCATTTAGTCATGCCGGCCACATAACCGCGGAAATGACTTCGGACAATGCTGGCTCTTCGGCTTGGAAACGATGAGCACCGCCCCCTAGAGTCGGATTCGACTAGCTTTCGAGCAAGGGAAACCTTTACCATTACCTTACTTGCCAACAGGCTCCTTTGTGCATTCCCTCTCCCCCTGCTCCTCCTTCAGTTATCCTTGATGAGTTTACTATATTATTAGTTAATTGTTGTCAGTTCATGCTGGATAATTTATTTCTAAAATTGGAAGGAGAATAAAAACAAAATTTAATTTTCTGGTACATTCATTGAAATTAGAGACACTGAATAACATAATTGTGAACTAATAGTGGTTACGAGACTGAGCTTTGAATAGGGAAGTATCTAGGTTGAGTCTTTCCTCTGTCATGGATTTGCTGGGTGTCCTTAGGTCAAGTCACTTGTCAGGCAACCCCTCTCTCCCATCTGCAATACAAGGAGAGGAATGCTGACCTGCCCTTCAGGATTGCTGTGCAGATTACTGGAGTGTGTGTGTGTGTGTGTGTTTGTGTGTAATGGTTTTGTTGTTGGTAATAGGTACTTTTTAAACAGTAAAGCCTGTAAATGATATGATCGACATAATTAGTTGGTTGGATATGAACAGTTCATGCTCTCCTGTAACACATTAATTTGTCATTTGACTTAGGCATTAATTGCAGAAGAAACCAGCAGTAAACTAGCTGAGCAAGAGGAAAATCCTGAGAAGTTCAGAGAAGCACTAGTGAAATTTGAGACCAGATTTAACTTCCCTGAAGCAGAGAAACTGATTACCTATTACTCATGTTGCTGCTGGAAGGGCAGAGTTCCTCGGCAGGGATGGCTTTACCTGAGCATCAACCACCTCTGTTTCTATTCCTTCTTTCTGGGCAAAGAATGTAAGTATGAACAGATGTATATAACTAGTCTCTCTGCATTTAGTTTTCATGCCACAGATTTCCCTCAATAAAGCACAAGAGGATTTCTGTTTCTCTTAGTAAAACACTTCATTAGGCTGAATCAGTATCTGATAAGTCCAGCTTCACTTGTGGCAGGTGGGTGCATTCCAATAAGAGACTGTGCAGCTTTCCCTGATAACTTGTTTATTTGGATGTATAACTTTGTCCTGTAGGCTGATGATGTGTACCAAGCATGCTAAAGAAGTTAGTAAAGTGATTGTTACATTAAAGGAACTTAAGGACTAGATCTAAGGGTTCCGTTCTGCTAACTGTGTAGCCGTCATCCGATGCAAGGATCCTTCTAGTAGCACATGAGTTTGTTTCTCAGTGCAAAAGGAATAATGGATTGGGTTGTTCCTCCTATCCACATTCAGAGGCAGGGCCAGATCTTCTTAAACTCCTTGGATGGGGGGGGGCAGTTCCCAATTTCAGTTCTGCCTCTAGCAGCTTGTCTGTGCCTTCTGGCTCTTTCCTTGAGCTACGCTGCATCTAGTCAACATTCTTAGGAGAATGAAGGCTCATGGTGAATACTAGCATTTGTTTTCCACTAGTGGAACATGCCTCTACCTTACACTGGTAGAAGACTTCTTGTATCAAAAGAAAGCGCCACAGAATAGAACATTTGGATCCTAAATGCTTTTTTCATCAATAGATATACACAGGCATCTTTTCACCACTGTAAATGATGCTGGCTTTCCTCTGCCTGTTTAGCAACTGTTAAATTGACATTCTTGATTGGTAACCCGAATTATTTGATGGGGTGATAGTAGGTGATTTAAGGAAATGTAAATCTGTTATTTGATATGGTTTGTTATCTATTCCAGAACTATTTCTGGACTAATAATTGTGAGATTTTTGCTTAAGCTTTCTCCTGTTTTCCACCAAATCCGTAATATCTTGACTAGACTAGATGGGCACTTGTTGAACAATATTAAGCAAGGTAAATTCTTATAAACAAAGGGGAGAACCTTCTGTCCAGACTTGTGGAGAGAGGCAGTAAAGAAAACTTTCCTATAACGCACAAAATGGAAGTACAATATATGGGAAGGACTGTCATAATATAGAATGGACATGGTAAGAGATTTTCGAATAGGCTTGCCTTTAGGTTAACAGGTAACTACATTTGGGGAGGGAGGAAGAAGGCAGCTGCTAGCTCTCCACCCGTACTCCACAGTTCATATTAGTCTTTTCTCAGTTGTTTGTGCGCTTGCAAGAGGAATATGACTGAGTGAAACAGCTCTGGGTGTCTTATGGAAGTAATACAAACCTGTTTTGTTCTCAACAGTGTTTTGTGGTTCAGAGTGAGCAGAGAGCTGGTTAAGGGCTCTGTGTGTGTTGATGTGGATAGGCCAGGCTAACCCGATCTTGTCAGATCCCGGAAGATAAGCAGGGTTGGCCCTGGCTAGTATTTGGATGTGAGACCTCTAAGGAATACCAGGGTCATGATGCAGAGGCAGGAGTGTCAAGTCAGCTGTGACTTGATGGCAAAAAAAACAAAAAAGTGTGCATGTGTGTGTTTTGCTCATTCTCTTAAAATAAAAATCTTTTGATTTATGTTTTCTACCATGAGCCTCTATGTACAAGGAAACCTAAAAGTCCAAATAAATAAAGTTTGTATTTCTTTTCATGGACTTTTAAAAAATATGTTTGAGATCTCTTTAATTTCTGCTTCACACAGTTTAGATAAAAGATCTGAAAACTGAACAGGAAATTGGCCTAGTTTTTGTCCAGAGAACTTTTGTCAAGTCTGTATAATTGTGCCTCCTGAGTTTTCAGTGCTTATGAAATAATACTGGCTATGGTTTGAAAATTATGACTGCGATCCTTCTTTTATCTTATGACCATGTACAAACTGGCAACAAAGGATTCATTATACTGGCTTCTTAGACTGAAGGATATTACTTAATATCATAGATCAAGCCTTGGGACTACAGGAAATCATGCGATTGCATAGTTGTTGTCATCTTGATTAAATCTGCTGAGAGAAACAAGTACATCAGTGGTTGCTTGTATAAGAACAGCAATTCTTTGTAGATGATTTTGTTTATTTAAATCTCCTAATATACCCATGTCATTGAAGGGAAGCTCTTGCCTCATTTATAATAGCTGTTATCAGACAGACTGCTGGCAGCTGCTTTGTGGGTGCCCCTCCCATGACAGTTCCAAAACTGACCATTGCCAGACTGTTCATTCAGTCCTCTCAAGTTGGTCATAAAGGACACTTTAGAGCCCTTTTTTAGAACACTAAATGCTTTGAAGAATGCTATGTAAACTGGCAAAATATGAAAGATTAGTTTCATTTCAGGCTAAAAGCCTAGAGGGAGACATTTTTTTCAGGAATGTTCTGTGTGGAGCCCCATCCCAACACTGTTTGCAAAATGAGGTTAATTTGTGGCAGTTAATTGGCTGACTTTTTATGTGCCTAAACAGCTCTTTCACCTTCTGCAGTGTAAGACTGCTTCAGTGCTCATAGTGGGATGGGCTGCTATCCATCTTCTAACTGTGTATCGAACCATTCCAGATGAACCCAATCCCAACATGGAGCAGGTTCGCACCAGTATTGCAAAAAGCCACTAAGGAATTGTTTCATACTTGTACTGTATGGGCAAGGCTACCTGGAATAGGCTGTATTGAATTTAGAACTTCATTGCTAGGTGGAAATGAAGCTGTCCCTTGAGAATGCTAGATGGGAATAGCCTGGGCCCTACTCTAGGACGGTCCTGGACAGAATTTATGGAGCTAGGCTGGGAGAGACAGGCATTTGGAAAGGCAGTGTGCCTGCCTGCCTTCAAACATGTAGTCTGGGCCAGGCTAGAATATTGGAATAGGCTCTGCTTGCACTACTTCTGCAGAGACGGGGGCAGGGGGTGGTGGCTCCATGGCAGAGCATCTGCTTGGCATGCAGCAGGCCCCAGTTCAATCCCCAGCATCCCTAGCTGAAAGGATCAAGTGACAGGTGATGTGAAGGACCTCCTCTGAGACTCTGGAGAGCCACTGCTAGTCTTGAGTAGACAATACTGACCGTGATGGACCATGTTGTGTTCATGTGCACAGCAAGAATATCTAAAAACTTTTCTGAAGGCAGGAGCTGTCTAAATATTAGGCCACTATCCTTACAGGGTTTGACTTCATTTATAATAGCTCCATTCCTGGCAATGAGTTATAATAACTGGCACAGTACTGAATAGCTTACACAGCAGTTGTATGTCCAAAGATTTTGAATAGACTACAGACAAAATTAATCGTGTTCTAATTTAAAGGGGAAATCATCTAGCTTCCTTTTTTCTTCCACTCAGAACACTGGCCTACCCAAAACTATAACAGGTTCTTCTTCAATTTCATGTTCGTTGCATCTATGTAGTCTATGAATAGACTACAGACAAAATTAATTGTGTTCTAATTTAAAGGGAAATCATCTAGCTACCTTTTTTCTTCCACTCAAAACACTGGCCTACCCAAAACTATAACAGGTTCTTCTGCTCTAGTTGCAACATCATTCATCAAGGGCCCAAAAGCATGTCCAGTCAGCATTTTAAGCTCATTATAAAATGTAAGCTTGAACATTATTATGTATTTTTATTCTTGCAACCTCCACTCACACTAAGGAATTCAGGGCAGCATACGTGGTCCCCTCCCCAGTCTTATTCTTACAACAACCCTTTGAGGTCACTTAGGCAGAGAGAATGCGGAGCATAAAATCACACAGTGAGCTTCATAGCCGCATTGACTGCATGTTCAGTCACCAGTGAGAAACTTACATGAGCTGCGCTTGGAGTAACGTTGTCTCTTTGAGGTCACTTAGGCAGAGAGAATGCAGAGCATAAGGTCTGCGCTTGGAGTAACATTGTTTTATTGATCCTTAGAATAAAGAGCAGTGACCACAAAGTGCGCTTTGGCTGATTCCACAAGGATATTTTCACCACATATGAAAAGCAGGAAGCTTCTGGATTAAAGGGGAACACCCACACGGCATTCTTGGGGCATCCCCACATTTCCCCCCTCAGGTTTTAAAGAGGAATATTTGGAGTGGCTGTGAAAGGGCATGTGTGTGGACATTCCTTCCATTGCCATTACAGGGAAAGGAACAGAACTAAGCCTTGCTTTCAGAACGGTCTGAGGCAGCTTGCTGTTGCAAGTCATTGCCTCCCTTTTTAGCCCTTTGAGGGTTCTTTTCTCTGTGG
>NW_015160874.1:441343-441468 GCF_001447785.1 Gekko japonicus
AAGGATGATAGGGAAGGTGAGGGGAAAGGGGGTCCCTACCTTCAGGCTATAGGGTGTCACCATTGCACCTACACTTCTGCACAGCCACAGTGGGAAGAAGAGGGGAGGAGCAGATGACAGCAACA